>NC_067399.1:478802491-478894991 GCF_016432865.1 Antechinus flavipes | reverse complement strand
GAGGGAAAAATGAGAGAATTCATAAGACTTCTTAGTGGCTTATATTTCTACTTGTGACACATTTTTTTGGTAGAGTATCAAAGAAGAAGTTCCCCAGGTTTTATCTATACTTTCTTATATTAGTGGTCCAGTTTTACTACATGTTACAGATAGCTTTTATTTCTGTTTGATCACAGTAGCCCTGAACAACATCTTTCATGGGATAGGGAAAATGTGTCCACATAAGTCTTCTTGGTCTAGTAGTAATAATTGATAAGCTCATGTTTAGTCCATTCCCAATACCTATTTCTGGTAGTGACCACCATGTTGCTTTGTCAAAATGTATCAGTGGGTATTCATTTACTCAGACTTGATGCTGGGTTCCATAAACAAAGTCTCAGAAGCTATTAGTAAAATGCTCTTCAAAACAAAGAATTACAATTTATGTATGGAATAAGGAGTCTCAGTGTCAGTGAAGTTTTTACTGACCAGTAAAATGACATTCTTGTGACCTTGGCTGCCCTGAAGTAAAATCACTCCTACTTTTTTTTAGAATGATGTCAGTATGTAACACAGAAAACTTACTTGGAGCTACAAAATCAATACTGGTCCATATATGAGGCAGTGGGCTAAGTCTTGATAAGTTTGCCTCAGCCCATTAATCTTTAAATAGGGCCAGAGTTAGGTCAGAGGGCCCTCACTCTTTTTTCTTATTTAATATCTTATTTTTTCCCAATTATAAGTCAAAATAATTTAATATTTTTTTCTTCAAAATTTGCATTCCAAATTCTCTTCTTCACTACCTCTTCTACCATTGAGAAAGCAAACAATTTTACATTGGTTGTAGATGTGTAGGCCTGAAAAACACATTTCTATATAAATCATTTGTGAAAGAAAACACAAAGAAACCACCAAGAAAAATAAAGAAAAATTATCTTTGATCTGCATTTAGGCTTCTTTCTCTAGAGGTAGATAGTACCTTTCATTTTAAGTTCTACAGAATTGTCTTGGATCATTGTGTTGCTGAGAATAAGTTATTTATAGTAGACCATTCTGCATTATTGCTGTTGCTACATATACTATTCTCTTGGTTCTGCTTATTTTACTTTGCATCAGTTCATGTAAATGGTTTTATGTTTTTCCAAGAGCATCCTGCTCATTATTTCTTAAAGTACAATTGTATTCCATGACAATCAAATACAACAACAAGTAGCTTGTGCAGCTACTCCCCAACTGGTAGACATCCCCTCAATTTTCAATTCTTTGCCACCACTAAGAGAGCTACTATAAATATTTTTGTATATATATGGGTTCTTTTCCTTTTTTGGTTTTTATCACTTTGGGAGACAGACCTGGTAAGGTATGAATAATTTTATAGCCCTTTGGTCATCATTCCAAATTGCTCTCCAGAATGATTGAATCTGTATACTACTTCCCTAATAGTACATTAGTGTTTCAATTTTCCCACATTACCTTCAACATTTGTTATTTTCCTTTTTTGTCATATTAATCAATCTGACAGATGTGAGGTGGTACCCTAGAGTTGTTTTAATTTGAATTTCTACAATAGAAATTTGGAAAAAATTAAAATATGACTATAGATACCTTTGATTACTTTATTTGAAAACTGCTTGTTTATATCCTCTGACCATTTAGCAATTGAGGAATGACTCATTTCTATAAATTTAACTCCATTTTCTGTATGTTCAAGAAATGAAATTTTTATCAGATTTTATCAGAGAAATTCACTGTCAATTTTTTCCACAATAATCATTACCAGTTATATAATTCCCTTCATCCTATTCCCCCCCCTCTCTCCTTTTACCCTATCCATTCGCAAAATATTTTGCTTCTGACTTTTATCTTCCTCAAACTTCCTTCCATTTTATCAGCTGCCCCCTTCTTTTATTCCCTTCCTTTCCTAGTTTCTTGTATGATAAGACAGATTTCTACACCCAACTGAGTATTTGTATTATTGTCCCTTTGAGCTAATTCTGAGGAGAATCTCCACTTCTTCCATTTATCCCATTCTATTTCTACCTTTCCCCTTATTTATTCATTCATTTATTATAACCATACTTTAATATTCAAATAATACCTCTGCTTTCTGTCTATACATACTTCTTCTAATTGCCTTAAAAATGAGAAGGTTTTTAGGAGTTATAAATATCATTTTCCATGTAGGAATGCAAATAGTTTGACCTTATTGGATTGCTTATGATTTATCTTTCTTATTTACCTTTTTATGTTTCTTTTGCATCTTGTATTTGAAAGTCAGATTTTCTATTCACTCTAGGCTTTTCATCACAAATGCTTGAAAGTTTTCTATTTCACTGAATACCCATTTTTCCCCTTGAAGGATTGTATTTAATTTTACTGAGTAGGAAATTCTTGGTTGCAATCTTAGCTCTTTTGTTTCCAGAATATCATATTCCAAGCCTTTGATCCTTCAGTGTAGAAGATACTAAATCTTGTGTTATCCTGACTGTGACTTCAGGACATTTGAATTGATTCTTTTTGGCTACTTGCAATATTTTCTTTTTGATCTGGGAGATTTGGAATGGAGCTATAATAATCCTGGGAGTTTTCATTTTAAGATCTCTTACAAGAGATGATAGTAAATTCTTTCGATTTCTATTTTACCCTCTGGCTCTGGAATCTCAGGACAGTTTTCTATAATAATTTCTTAAAAGATGATGTTTAGATTTTTTTAACATGACTTTCAGGCAGTCCAATAACTCTTAAATTATCTTTTTTTTGGGATCTATTTTCTGTCAGTAGTTTTTCTAAGGAAATATTTCGCATTTTCTTCTATTCATTCTTTTGATTTTGTTGGATTGTTTCTTGATATCTTATAAAGTCATCAGCTTCTACTTAAACAATTCTAACTTTTAAGAAATTGTTTTTTTTTTCAGTGAGCTTTTATAGCTCCTTTTTATTTGAACAATTCTACTTTTTAAGGAGTTCTTCTTTTCAGTGAATTTTTGTGTATCTTTTCTTTCCCATTTGGCCAATTCTGCTTTTCAAGGCATTCTTATCTATAATGAATTTTTGTGCCTCTTTAACCATTTGGCCTATTCCATTTTTAAAGATTTTTTTTTCAGTATTTTTAATGCCTTTTTTTTTTTCGCAATCCATTGACATTTTTTTTCATGATTTTCTTGTGTTACTCTCATTCTCATTCCAATTTTTCCTCCACCTCTCTTAACTTGATTTTAAAAATTCTTTTTTGAGCTTTTCCATGGCTTGAGATCAATTCACATTTTTCCTGGAGGCTTTGGATGGAGGAATTTTGACTTGGTTGTTTTCTTCTGGGTATATGTTGTGATATTCCTTGTCACTATAGTTAATGTATGTGGTCAGAATTTTTTCTGTTGTTTGTACATTTTCTAGCCTAGCATTTGACTTTTAACTCAATGCTAAAGTGGGACTCTGCCTCCCAAGAGGAGAAAGCACTATCCTAAGCTTCAGACATTTTGTGTAGTTGTTTTCAGAGGTAATTCTAGGGACCTGTAAGTTTTTGGTTCTTCTAAGGTGATATGATCTAGAAGTGTGTTTTCTCCTCTCTTGTACTGTGTGCTGGTTTATGAGCAATTAAAAGGACTCTTTTCAACCTGGAACTGTGACCAAAGTTCTTGCTTCCTTGAGGCTTGTGCTCCTTGCAGTAGGACTAGAATCCAAGTATAGGCAATGCAACAGAGTCCTGCCCCTGATGCCAGAAAAGAGAACACTGTAAATCTCCTTCTTACTTGTCAAATTCCCTTTACCATCTATGGATTTAGAGGTCTGGAAACTGCCACTACTGCAACTGATTCAGCCTGGTTTGCTGGGATCTGGTCTGCACTGATGAAACCTTACCCTGGTGCAATAGACTTTTCCTGCTGATCTTTTATGTTGTCTTGAGCTGAAAAAATTTTTTACTTATCTTTTACTTTACTTATTTTTTTAGAGTGATTATTTAAAAGTATTTGGAGGGACTTGGGAGAAAACTCATGCAAGTATCTGCTTTTACTCCACCTTCTTGGTTCCACTCTCAGAGGGTCTCTTTCTAAGCATTTCTGTTTCCAAATATTTACCATGTCCAATCAGCCAGCTCACTGAAAGGTTTTGTGATGATGAAGTCATTCTTCACAGTCTTCACTTTCTGACAAGTAACCACCAAATCCTAGGCAATTTTTCAATCTCAAGCATTCCTCTCAGGTGCCCATGTTAGTGAACACTTCTATCTTTTCAAGGTGGATAGAGGAGATAACAGTACTCTAGATCTTCTCAGTCTTCTGGACCATATGATGATGCCATTAATCAATAATCAATAAGCTATGAATGTGATATTTGCCCTCCTCCCCTAGAATTTTGAGGTCAATAATCAATAAGCTGTCCCAAATCCCCTAAAATATTTAGGTCCTTGAGGTTAGGGACTTGTATTCATATTTTCAGTTCTTAGTTCAGTGCCTGACACCTGACTTATTGGCTTATTGACTAACAAACTCCCTGCCCTTAAGGTGCTTACATTCTCATGAATATATAGACATGTAAGTGTATATAGAATATAGACACAATAAATATAAGTAGTTTGAAGAGGGAGAACCCTAGGAGGCTGGCAGGATCAGATCAGGGGTAGGGTTAGGATCAGGAAAGATTTTCATGAAGAAGATGGCACTTCAGCTGAGTCTTGAAAGAAACCACAAAAATCAAGAGATGTAGGGGAAGGAAGAGAGCATTCTAGCCTAGGTGATAGAGAGTGTAAAGGAATGATGCATCATATGAATGTTAAAGCAAATGGACAATATAGGTGAATTGCAGAGTATGAGAAGTAGAGTAAAGTTTAAGAGTCCTAGAAAGGTAGAAATGTGTCAGGTTGTAAAGAGCTGCAAATGCCAGAATTTTTATTTGATTGTTGAGACAATGAAGAACAATTAGAGTTTATTGCATAGGAGGATTAACATGATCAAACTTCTGTTTTAAGAGAATTGCTATGAACTGACTCAAATTTATAAAATAAATATAATATAAATTCAAGTTGTTCCCCAATTGATAAATGGTCAAAGGATATAAACAATTTTCAGATGAAAAAATTAAAGTCATTTCTAGTCATAAGGAAAAAAAATTCTGTAAATCAGAATTGATTAGAGAAATGAAAACTAAGACAACTCTGGGATACTACTTCACATCTCTCAGATTGACTAGGATGACAGGAAAAGATAATAATAAATGTTGGAAAGAATGTGGGAAAATTGGGACTATAATCCATTGTTTGTGAAGTTTTGAACTGATACAACCCTTTTGGAGAGCAAGTTGGAATTCTGACCAAAAGGCTATAAAACTGTGCATACCATTTGATCTAGCAGTGTCATTACTTGTCTGTATCCCAAAGAGATCATAAAACAGAGAAAAAGACCCACATGTGCAAAAATGTTTGTAACAGTTCTTTGTGTAGTGGTAAGAAATAAGAAATTGAGTGGATTCCCCTCACTTGGAGAATGGCTGAATAATTATTGTTTATGAAATGTTATTATACTATTATAAATGATATGCAGGCTTATTTCAGAAAAGTTTTGAAAGACTTACATGAACTGAGGCTAAATGAAGTGAGCAGAATCAAGAGAACATTGTACACAATACCACCAAGATTATATGATGATCAATTGTGATGGACTTGTTCTTTTCAACAATGCAGTGATTCAAGGCAATTCTAATAGACTTGGGATGGAAAATAACTGTTCATATCCAGAGAGAGAAATGTGGAGACTGAATGTGGATTGAAGCATAGTATTTTCACCTTTTTTGTCTGTTTACTTTTTCTTTCACAAGGTTTTTCCCCTTTGGGTCTGATTTTTCTTGCACAATATGATAAATATGGAAATATGTTTAAAAGGATTGCACATGTTTAACCTATACAGACTGCTTGCTGTCCTGGGAAGATGAGAGGTAAGGAAGGGAGCGAGAAAAATTTGAAACATAAAAGTCTTACAAAAATGAATGTCGAAAACTATTTTTACATGTATTTGGGGGAAAATGCTATTGAGAAAAAAATACAGACAAAAAAGCTAATTAAAAAAATTTAATTTGCCATCTGTATGGAGAATGGATTATAGTGGGAAGAGGCTTGAGCAAGAAGACCAAATAGGAGATCAATGCAGTAGTCCAAGGGAGAGATGAAGAAAACTTGAACTAGAGTGGTGACTGTGAATAGAGAGAAGAGGACTTATGGGAGAAATCTCAAAGAGATAGAAATGACAAGATTTGATAACTGATTAGATATATGAAGTCATGGAGTTGAGTAGGTAATTGTTTAGTAGTTGCATTGAACAAAATTCTTAAGTATTTAAAAGTTGACTGTCTATAAGGTTGCATTTGTATAAATTACATTCCCATTCCCATGTTAATAAACACTATGCATCCATTTATAGAAATCTTTCCAAATTTCTTAGAGCTATCCATTTTGCTATTTATTATGGCAAAAAATGGTCCCTTAATTTTCAGTTCTTTGTTATCCAAAAATGTTTGTTGTTAATATTCTTGTACATATATTCTCTACTTTCTTTAATCTCTTTGGGATATAGGTGTAGTGGTGGTATTTCTGGGCATGCACCATTTAGTAACTTTTGGGGCATAGTTCCAAATTGCTTTCTAGCATGGCTGGACCAAATCACAGCTCCACTGAGTATATATTAATATACCCTTCCAACATTTGTCATTTTATCTTTTCTGTCAAAATTTAGTTGCTTTTAGTTTCCATTTCTCTATTAGTGATTTGAGTCATTTTTCTATTTAGTTATGAATAACTTAGGTTTTTCTTTTAGAAACGACTGGTTCTTTGCCCAATTCTCAATTGAGGGAATGGTTCTTAATCTTATAAACTTAAACTAGTCTCTTATATGTCTCAGAAATGAGACCTTTACAGCATAAACTTTGTAAAAAGAATTTTTTTGCCAATTAATGTTTTCCCTTTAATATTTGTTACATTGTTTTTTTTGTGCAAAACATCTTTAATTTTATGTAAACTGTTTTATCTGCTGTGATTTCCTCTATTTCTTGTTTGATCACAAACTTTCCTCCTCCTATAAACTTGAAAGTTATTTTCTTCTTTGTTCCTCTAATTAGTTTATAATGTGACTTAAAAAAAATCAGTCAGATGTCTATTTGGAGTTTATCTTAGTATATGGTGTGAGGTGTTGGTCTAACCATAATTTCTTCCAGACTACTGTCCAGTTTTCTCAAAAATTTTTATTTAATAGTGAATTCTTATCCCAGTAGTTGGTGTTTTGAAGTTTATTGAGCAGTGGGTCACTGGATTCATTTGTTTCTGTATATTGTATATATAATCTGTTCCACTAACTGACCTCTTTGTTTCTTAACCAGTACCAAATTACTTTGATGATTTGTAAGATAGTTTGACATATGGTACCACTAGACCCTCTTGCTTCCCGTTTTTTTCCTGTTATTCTCCTTGATATTTTTGATAAATATTCCAAATAAACTCCAGTTGATTTGGTGATGACAGAGTTGTGTCAATTTAAAAGGAGAGAGAGCTTTCACTCTCACTTCTGAACTGTGAATTCTAACTTTCTTTCTAACTGGGGCTAACAGTGGAAGTTTAGTCTCAGTGCCTTTCCTGGGTGTCTTTCCCTACCCTGTCAGCAATAGCAATTGCTCCAACAAGGCAGCTGAAGTATATGTATTGGTGTAGATGATCCTGAGACAGGATGGCCTCTTCTGCTTTATCTCTTTCCCTTAGAATATGTAAGCAGTTATCTTGAGATGGACGTCCCCAAACTCTGTGGCAGTCTTGTGAGTTCAAGAGAATGAGTGTTCCTTGGTCTCTAGTCAGAACTGCCTGCTAACAGGGGAAGTTTTGTGCATCAGAGAAGATAATACTGACAGAAGAAGAGCCCATCCTTGCTCTGACTAGGCAAAAGAATCTTTTAAAATTGCTGAAGCCATTCATCATAGCAATTCCTGCATTCCAAAAATATGGTGGGATAGTCCAGATCAGTGACACTCTGGTTTTACACAATAGCAGTGGGTGGCCCAATAGTATTTACTTCTGGTGTGGAAATGGGGTAAAGTAAAGGAGCTCTGGTTCCAGTGCAGGGATATATTGGTAGTCAGCATAGGGGAGATAGTATTTAACCTGGCATAGGGCATAGCCATAGCACATCAACCCAATGGGTGTCTGTGGAGGGGAGAGAGGGGGAGAGCACTCAGTTTCCATTTCTCTATTAGTTATTTGAATCTTTTTTCTTTATAGCTATGAATAACTTAAATTTCTTCTTTTAGAAATGACTGGTTCTTTGACCAATTCTCAATGGGGGAATGATTCTTAATCTTATAAACTGAACTAGTCCCTTATATGTCTCAGAATAATCTTTACTAGATACTTGGTGGTAATAGTAGTCAGACTCCTGTGCAGGTGGGAATTTTTTGACCTTGGAAGTACAGTAGGGCATCTGTGCCCCATCACAGAGAAGCAACTTTGAGATCAGAGAAAGGAGTCAGCAGCAGCATTCCAATTCCATGTGAGAGAGGATCACTTAGCCCTGGCATAGGGAGGTACATGGGGAGGGATGATGCTTAAGTACCCTAGTAAGTTCTTTTTCTTGGTTTTCACATCCAAATACTACTGGCAATAAACCTTTCAGGCTTTGAGCTATCCTACAAGCAAATCCCTTAAGACAGTAGAGTCAAGTGGTTGATTTCATTGCCCAGGTTCTTAAAACATCAAGAGAACTGCTGTACCAGTTCCAATGGTCTTATGATGAAGAGAGCCATCTACACCCAGAGAGAGGACTGTGGGAACTGAGTGTGGCTCACAAGATAGCTTGAATAGCAAGAAAATGCTATTTTCACTCTTTTTGTTGTTGTTTGCTTGCATTTTATTTTCTTCATCATTTCAGAGAGAGAAGTAGAAGCATGCTATCCATTTTTATTATTTGAATTAATTAATCTTGCTAACTAGGTACAAAGTACAGTTTTTCTACTTTCTGATGGCAATCAAATATTTCCATACCCTCTAAATTTCAGCACCCTGAAAAAAAGTCTCAGTGACCCCATCTTAGTTATGACTTTGTCAGTAGCTGGTAAATGGGCATTGGGGTAATGGATTTATTTGGTTTCTGTATTTATTTAACTACCTGTTTGCTGTTTGAGGAGAATAGCAAGCAAGCTAATTGTAAATATGCATGCATATATTAGATTTAACATATATTTCTACATATTTAACATATATTGGACTCCTTGCTATCTAGGAGAGGGGATGGGGGAAGAAGGGAGAAAATTGGAACACAAAGTTTTGCAAGGGTTAATGTAGAAGAATTATCCATGCATATGTTTTGAAAAATAAAAAGCTTTAAGAAAAAAAAAAGAGAACTGCTGTAGTCATGAACCTCAGAGCTTCAGAGATGTAAGGGACCTCTGAGGATATTTCATCCAACCTTCCTTCTAATACAAGAATCCTTCCACTTTATCCTTGAGAGGGAAGGTCATTTAGCTTTGGCTGGAATACTGTACCTGAATTGGTGACCCCCTGCTCAATGGGACTTATTTTCCTCCCCTCTAAAAGTGATTGGGTCAAATGATTCCTGAGGTCCTTCTCTAGGAATAAAGGTAATAGCTAGACCTGTGATTTTATTGGAATAGAGGAAATTCCTAGATGAGGAAACTCCCTCCATAATGCATGTCAGCAATGTATCATCCTAGACAACTGCCTCTGACACTGAGTGGTTACATGACTTGCCAGGATCACTCAGCTAGAAGTAGAAACTCCTGGCAAAACAAATCTATTCTGTTCACATCTCCTTAAATTACATAGTTAGCCCTTTCAGGGTAAGGATCATGTTTCATTTTCCATCTCTGTACCCACAACATATAGGGTTCTCATGCAGTGCTAGTGACTACTGACCTGTGGGGAAGGAACTCATGAATGGGGATATATCTTTGTCATGACATCTTATTATTCTCCTCAAACAGCAAACAGGTAGTTAAATAAATACAGAAACCAAATAAATCCATTACCCCAATGCCCATTTACCAGCTACTGACAAAGTCATAACTAAGATGGGGTCACTGAGACTTTTTTCCAGGGTGCTGAAATTTAGAGGGTGTGGAAATATTTGAATGCCATCAGAAAGTAGGTACTTTGTACCTAGTTAGCAAGATTAATTAATTCAAATAATAAAAATGGATAGCATGCTTCTACTTCTCTCTCTGAAGTCATATCCTAGGTAAACTCTTCACCAGCTCAGTTGAGTCCACCCCCTCCCCTGGCAGTGAGCTCACTATGTTCTGGGATCGCTGTCCTCCTCTCTTTCCCTCCCTCCAAACTCTGTGTCTTGGTGTATGTTCTAGGATTTCACTCTCCCATGAGGCTTCTGTTCCAAGATTTGAGTACCACTTCCCACCAAAAGTGAATTTGTCTTTAAAAGTTAATTTGCAAGTGTCTTTTGCATTGGTGACATAGGGACCAGAATAGTTAATTATGGCTCCGGCCCACAGTTTAAAGTTATGAACATAAAAGACAGATTTGAGTGAGGAGCAAGGCCCGTTTCAGGCCAGAACAAACTTCCATCTGTTCATTATCCTGATGTGTCACGGTGGCAATATGCCTGACACAGTCACACCAAATGTACTTTCACGCTTCTGCATTTCAAGCATTTTGAGAGTGAAACAATTGTTTTGGTGATTTAAGGTTTTAAATTGGTTAAGAGGCAGAGGAAGGAAGCTCTTTGGCTAGCTTGGAGGACAAGAAAAAAGTGCTAAAAGATTTAAGCTGATTGTTGTGACAATTTATTTCTTTCATACCTCTAGTTTATCACCTAAGAGTCCTCTGATTAGTTACAGGTTGCTTTTTTCATCCATCAGCTTGGCTAGGTAGCAGAGTGGATAGAACTGCTCATCCTGGAATCAGAAAGACCTGAAAGAAAATTGGCCCTATATTTACTTTAAATGTGTGAATGTGGGAAAGTCACTTAATCTCTGTTTGCCTTATAGATCTCAACTATAAAATGGGGTAATAATAATACCTCTCTCTCCCAGGGTTGTTGTGAGGATCAAATGAAATAATATTTGTAAAGCATTTAGCACAGTATCCTCCACACAATAGATGCTATAGAAATGCTTGTTTCCTTCCTTTTTTCCTTTGATCAAGAATCATTGATACTCATCAATACAAGACAGATCAGTCCCAGGACAGAAGTTCTAGGACTGAGATTAACATCCATCTGAGCAGCTAAAGATATCCCTGAATGAGGAGGCTAATTTATGGACTTTGCACATATTAGGTACTAAATGAATAATTGACACATGAATGAATCTTAAGATTACATAGGTATATAATGTGTTCAGGATAATACTATTTAAATTCATATAATAAAATACTTTAAAATGAATTTTATTAGTATCTTTTTCTTTATATTACCTCATTTGCTCCCTCCCTAACCCTCTCAGAAAGCCTTTTTTTTTTTTCCTGAGGCAATTGGGGTTAAGTGACTTGCCCAGGGTCACACAGCTAGGAAGTGTTAAGTGTCTGAAACCAGATTTGAACTCAAGTCCTCCTGACTTCAGGGCTGGTGCTCTGTCCACTGTGACACCTAGCTGCTCCTGCTATTTTTAATAATATAAAAAAGAAAGTAAAAAAAGAATTCTGTAACACAATATGCAGTATTCCATATCCATGGTCACTCACCTCTACAAAGAAACGAAAGAGATGCATTCTTATTTAGCTTTATTTTTTTTTAATTCTGAACTTATCCTCCAAAAGAGAACATTGTCATATATAGAGCAGAACACAAAGGAAAATTGAATGTGAAGTAGTGAATATCTATTTCATAAAGCTTAATTTAAAAAAAAGAACAAATTCATGTTACTTTCAAAGCTGTCCTGCTTATTTGTGTTTCTACCTGAATACATTTCTATTTTCATTTTTATATTTTAAAACTGTTCAATGCCTCTCCCTTCTTTTGGCATCATTATTGCTAATCTCTCAAAACAGAAGAAATCCATCTCCAGGTCCTTTATTTCTCTTACTTAACTCTCAATGCCCTTTGCAGACATTAAATTTTAAAGGAACATTTTATCTTTCCCCTCTATTATTAATATCTTAGTATTAAGTCATCATATATCCCCTCAAACTATTCAAATAAACTTATCTTTCTAGGTTTCTCTTGACACTTGTGTTTGCATTTCAAAGTTCCCATTCAGTCATAGTCTTTTCAACAGACATACTTGAAAGTATTTTAATCCATTAAAGATCCATTTTTCCCCCTCTGTAGGGTTATACTCAGCTTTGCAAGGTAAGATATTCTTGATTGTAATTCTATCTCTTTTGCCTCTTGAAATATTATATTCCAAAATTTCTTGTTTATAGAAGGCCTCTTGTTTCTGAAACCATATATCTTATATTATTTTCTATTTCTTAATCTTTTGATTTTATCCCATTATTTCTGTCTGTCTCCTGGAGTCATTGAATTCTTTTGAGATTCAGAGTGATGGATTTTCAAGGATTTATATGGCTTCTTAAGAGAGTGCTTGAAGCTTCTGAGTCCTTATACATCTAGTTTGTCTTGGTCTAAACACTGCTGTGCTGCGCTGGTTCTTACCATATGGGAGCTTCTAAGCCCGTGGGACTGTTTTGAAGCAGTTCTTACTGTCTCTCCAAAGATAACTCTACAGGTTCTATATGTCTCTGGTCTTGCTAAGAGTTTGCTGACTTGTTTGCCCAATCTATTATTACCTTTACTGATAGTTTTGTTTCCTGTGACATGATCTTCTGGCGGACTTTTTGTGTAGTTGCAAGGTAGAAAAAAATCATTTCTGACAGGCAGTATCATATTTATTGACAGTAATTTGGTATACTGCAAATTTTAGGTTATTGCTAGAGTGAATTTATGGGAGCTGGCCCTCTAGTCAGTTGCTATTCAGTCAGTCATCTTGGCTGGAAATCCCTAATGTGCTTTTTATAATTACTCTTTTATTCTTACCTGGAATGCACTCTCTCTTTACAATGCTTTATGTCTCTACTCCACCTCATCCCCCAATTACTTTTTGTTTATCTTATATATATTTTGTGTTTACATGTTGTTTTCCTTTGATATAGCTGAAACTTCTTAAGAACAGGACCTGTCTCATATTTATTTTTATATCCTCAGCACCTAACACAATACTTGGCACATGACAGATGATTACTAAATGCTTATTGATTAATTGACCTCCAAGGTCTCCCCAAGGTATGCTTTGTAGATAAAACACATTTAGTGAAGGCACAGTGTTAAGGAAGCCAATGTTAGAAATTTAAGCAACATATGATCTAAAAAAGTCTTTCCATTCAGGGTAAAAATAAAAACTATCTAGGTCCATGGGCTATACTTCCAACTTTATAATAATGACATTGTCACAAAGGGGCAGAGTTAAATTTTGGAGAAGGGAGGTGGTTCAATAGCAATATAAATCCTCTCCTGAAGGACAACTAAATGTGTGCCTATGGTACAACAATGTGGCAGATGGATCAAAAGCATAAACTTTAGGAAGAGCATAGTGCCCAGTTTCTTAAATTAGTTCACAAACCCATGTGGGATCTTGTTACTAAATGTAGGAATCACAAAATTATGATTTGTTATCAGTAAATGTTTTATTTTATACCTCTTTTATATACCTATACACCTGGGGTTATGTAAAAATTTCTTGGGCAAAAAGAAGTTATGTGTAGAAACAGTTTTAAAAGGTCTGATGTAGTGAACAGAGAATGGGTTCAGATCTTACCTCAAGCAATAATTGCATAATCATAGGCAAGGTACTTTCTTGGAGTGTCCTCACATATAAAACAAGGATAATAGTACTTGTACTAGCTACCTCAGAGAGCTTGTGTGTGTGTGTGTGTGTGTGTGTGTGTGTGTGTGAGAGAGAGAGAGAGAGAGAGAGAGAGAGAGAGAGAGAGAGAGAGAGAGAGAGAGAGAAAGAGAGAGAAGAAGGAGAGAGGGAGAAAGAGAGGGAGAGAGAGAGGAGGAGGAGGAAAGGAGGGAGAGAGAGAGAGGTGTTTTGTGAACTTTACAGCATCATATAAATGTTGAGTAGTCATAGTGATTAATGGTTTCAATTTTACAAGTTGTGTTTTAGGGAGGGTGGTGAAGTTCTGGATTTGTGTGCAGATTTTCTATCTATAAGGAATTCCCAGTGAGGAAACTCACTTCACCAATGAAGATCAGTAAGCTTTTTGCAACTTAGTTCTTATAAAATAATCTGGCATCATTGAGAAAGTAGATGACATTCCCAAAGAACACAGCCTGAATGTGAAAGAGTTGGAATTTAGAATCACTGCTTTCTGACTCTGATCCAGTCTATATTGAATAAATATTCAACATAGGGAACTTTCACATCCCAAGACAGTGTGGGGAGTTGGGCATCTAAGTGGGGGAAGACTGAGGGAAGCTCTACTGATAAAGGATGCCAGGCTCAACTACATTGCCTAAGACCCAGCCCTGGGTGAGAAGGAAACAGAACACCTGATGAATGCAGGAGCAGTGGGGCAGAGTTGCTGCTGGCTGTGGGTACATACAGAAAGGTGGAGTTCTTGTCTCTTGGACATCAGAGGGGAGAACTAAGGGAGGACCTGAAGCCAGAGACACAATGTCTGCACTCCTGGTCTAGAAGGGATTATGTTAACAAGCTGTTATTTATTTATTTTTTTTAAAGAACAGGCAAAGAGAAAAAAATCTAACCACAGAAAATTACTATGGGAATAGGAAAGATGGGGGGAGGGGGATTGTCTTCAGAGGAAGAGTTGAAAAAAATTTAAAAAGTTAAGTTTTTTAAAAGTTTAAAAAGTTAAAAATAAAACCCTAAATGTCTCCTACCACAAAGAGTAATGCTAAATGGTCATCTGCTCAAAAAGAGTTCATAGAAGAATTAAAAAAAGACTTTAAAAACAAAACAAGAAAGATGGAAGAAAAACTAAAAAAAATAAGAACAATACAAGAAAAACAAGAAGATTATGGAATGAAAGTCTACCAACTAGAATTGGAGATTCAGAGTCTTAAGGAAGAAAATGACTCCTTGAAGACTAGAATTGGGTAAGAGGAAACCAGAGCAGTGATTAGAAATCAAGAAATAATAAAATAAAATGTAAAAAATGAAAAAAAAATAGAAGAGAATATGAGACATAAGAAAAACAACAGATCTGGAGAACACATCAAGAAAAGAAAATATAAGAATAATTGGACTATGTGAAAGCTAGGTAAGTAAAACAAAGTAAAACAAAGGGAGTTGGGATAGGAAATAAGATTATTATGTCAAACATAATGATAAAGATCAGAAGTAGAGCTTTTTTGTGGAAAAAAAGCAGGGCTAATAAAGCTAAAATAGATTTAATCAAAAAAGAAAAATAGGGAAATCACACTATATGCCAGCCATATTAATTAATATTGTTTTAGATTATTTAAAAAAACTAGATAGTTTAAGGTTGGAATATTATAGAAAATGATGTATGAATGTGTATGAATGTACATTAATATATATGTGGATGATTGCAGAAACCTGTATATGTACGTGTATATGTTTGTATATATTGTAGCTTTCTTGGGGAATATGGAAGGGGGGAGGAAAGAAGAAAAAAAAGAATAAAGTAAAAAGTATAGAGAACAAAAGAAAACCTACAAGGAAGTAAAGAAATGATGGACAGCTCTGAACACAATATATAGTATTTATTATTTAGACTTCCTTAAAATGAAAATTTATTCTCACATTTTGAATCCTCTCTTATGTCCTGTTGTGTACATGACAATAATTTTTTTCTTTTTCTGTTTTTATCCTATTCTATTTTGTTTTTTCTATTTCAAAATTGATAAAAAAAGATTTTTTTTAAAGAACATCATGATAAAAAGGCTAAAAAAAGCCCTACCAAAGTATTTTTGGAATAAGTGAATATCAGCTCATGGAGCAATAATAAAGGTTAACAATGAGATATTAGATTTGTAGAATGTAAAAACCAAAGCAAAACAAAAAAATAGTCCAAGCAAGCAACAACCTATTTTCCTTCTAGATGGAATATACAAAGTCCTTAAGACCCTTGAATAGAATTTTTAAAGCCCTCCACGGGCAATATTTGCATGAATTCAGTCAAAAATAAGTTAACAAAGAAGTCTTGAAAAAATGACTTCATTGTGCAGATTTTTTTGGGGGAAATGCAAGCATTTATAGTGGCATCCAGGACCAGGTCATTAATACCAGCAGTTAGAGTAGGGATGTTTTTAAGGAGCTTGCTCTTGATCATTAATATATAACATTCAAGGAAATGTTAAAAACTGTATAACACATTGCTGCAGTCTATAAAATTTAGGACCTACTGAATTCCTCATATGGCTAGAATGGTGCATCATAGACTCAATATTATTCATGAAAGGACTGATGACAAATCATTATACCATAAACACAGAATTCAACCAAAACTATAGGTCAAAGTGTTGCCAAAAATTGCTTGAACATAATATTGATCCATAAAATTCCATGAACATCATTTTAAATAAATGTCAGCCTCCCCAAACCAAGTTGCAAGTAGTGAAAAGCACTCAAAATATAGAGATCTAGCAGGGAAGATCAAAATCATGTGGGAACAGTACAAGGTGCATGTTATCTCCATTGTGCCATTTGTAAATGAAGTTATACCAAGGATGATTTAAGTGAGGTTAGAGAGGATTAACTTATATCTTAGTAATTGAAATTTAAAAAGCAGCTCTTTTATCCACTTGTGAAATAGTAGTATAGTGACGCATCCTAGGACTATTTCTATCTGAATCCCATCAAAGAATCTAAGACTGAAATGGTACTGCTGACAAAAGTAAATGGCACAGCCTAAGATTATGTCAGCATTTTTGACTGTTATTAACTCATAACAAGTTTGAAGTCCACTAAATATTCTCCACTCACATCAGATCTTTTTCTCAGGAACCCTTTGTCTAGATATGTGTCATACTTGTCCAGTGTTTCTTTTATCTTAAATATAGGATTTGATAGCTCTATTGAATTTCATCTTCCTAAATTTGATTCATTATTCTAACTTGTTGATCTTTTTCGATTCCATTACAATCAATGTACTAACTACCCTTATTAGCTTCATGTAATCTGCAAAATTGACAAGAATGCCATCAAAGCTTTTGACAAAATTGCTGAACAGTACAGGACCAACAATAGATATCCAAAGTATTTCTCTAGAGACCTTGCTTCAAGCTGACATCAACTTATCAACCTAATTCTAAGGCTAGTTGTTATTAGTAACTGTTGATGATTTGTATTAGTAAAGGGAATTGCTTCATCAAAAGTATCCTAAGCCAATGAAATCACAGGTATGGATCAACAAATAATGATAAATGTAATGATAATAATATCACAAAGTACCATATAAATTATTATCATGAATTTCAGAGTTTCAGAATTAGCAGACGCCTTAGTGTCTATTTCTTCCAAACTATATTAAAAAAATCCCCTTTTGCTTTGATATTTGATAATCTTATATTTCTATAGCATTTTACTTCACAAAGCGCTTTTTCACACATAAAAATTTATGAGTTAAATAGTACAAGTGTGATCCCTTTTACAGAGTAGGAAACTGAGGCTTAAGAAGGTAAGTGATCTCAGGAACATACAACTATAATGTTAAAGACAGGATTCAAACCCACATTTCTCATATCTCCAAATCTAGCAGTGGATAAGTTATATAGTTTTTAAAAAGATAAAGAGAACGATTTCATGATGAAAGAAAGAAAAAAGTATGTGTATGTGTAAAGAAACAGTTTATATATTATACATAATGATATATTAATTATATCATCATATAATTATCTAAGTCTGTAAGTTACTATTAGTTTTATAGCTGATAATGTTTATACCTAGTAGGAGTAGAAAAATAATTTTTAGCATAGACTTCTAACTTTAATATACACTACTAGTATATTAGTAGCACTAGTATACTAGTAGAGTACTAATTTATATTAACTTAGTATAGACTACTAATTATATATGTACACATATGTGTGTAAATATATATATATATACACACACATATATATAATTGTTGTTGTTTAGTCATTTAAATCATGTCTTTGTGACCTTATTTAGGATTTAAATGGCAAAAATACTGAAGTGGTTTGCCATTTCCTTCTTCAGTTCATTTTACATATGAGGCAAATGGGGTTAAGTGAATTGCCTAGAGTCACATAGCTATTAAGCGTCTGAGACGACTTCCTGACTCTAGTACAAGTCCACTATCCACTGTGTTGTTCCTAATTTTCTAATTTAAAGGTGACTGCTATTCACAATGAGAGTTTGCTAAACACTCTTTTAAGGATGAAAGGGTTTATAAAGACTAGGTTTGAGTAGAGAAGATTTCCCCAGCTGAAAAGTGATGAGAATCAATGGTTTATTTGATGGATATGTTCCTAAATGGACCAATAACATTGAAGTCTGCAGTCCAGAATGAAGCACATGAATTTTCCCTCCTCGTGTGTTTCTTAGGATCCTCTAAGTGTGTGTTTACTCTTCACCACAGATAGGAAATGTATTGGTGAAATTTACATGTAATTGTGATATAGCTTATTATAAATGTTTAGATAGATATAGATACATTTCTTTCTATATGTATATATTTTCATTAATATACTAGTATTTGCAATAGAATTTTTCTTTTGCTTCATTGTTAAGCAAATGGTTATGTTTAAGATTCAAAAGTATCACTATTGTAAGTATAAATTATATTCCATGTAGTTGTGTCAAGAGAAAACCTTCCTGGAGGCTCAAGTACTCTAGCAGTAAGTAGGGAACTGTATTTTCCTTTAACAGGGTGATTCTTAGGACCCTGAGCAAATATTTGAATGTAAACGTGTTATATTGTTCTATTTCTGGATCCTTAGACCTGCTAGCATGAAGGGCCGCTAGAGTGAGCAAGCCAAAGAGAAAAGGGCAGGTATCTCACGTACCTAGGTCAGGGGTGTTGGGATCCTATACAGAGGTTTTAAGTAGTGCCACTGACTATACCCATTTATAGTGATCCCTCAATTTTTAAAGTTTAAAGTGAAATAATAGCTCATATTTCTGTAGTGCTTAAGTGGTGTCAGAGACAGCACTGAAATCCGGTTGTTGTAGAATAAAGATGACCCTTTGGTTGGCAGGTCAGACTGCTTAAAGTTTGTTTATTAGACAATTAGCTGATTGACAAAGTCTCTTGAAGACTGTCCCACTGACTGGGTCAAAGAATTGAATTTTTATAAATCAGCCAGAAACAGGAAAGGAAAGAAATATGTGTAAGGGCCGTGAGAAGCCAGATGTCTGTTGATGTCCAGACTTTGTCAGTACCAAAATTGGGGCATCTTGTAATTCTGGAACACGGGGAAAGACAAATAAACCAGACAGTTGCCAAGGCAAGGATGGACACTTAAGGGTCAGTGACATTTTTTTTTTAATGTAAGGTTGCCTATGCTGCTTACAAAGTGCTTTCCTCACCGAGATCTGTGAGTGAGGTAGTGGAAAGATTACTATTCTTCCTGTGGAGAAAAGATCATGGATTTGGAGCTGGAGAGACCTTAAAGATCCTCAAATCCAATCTTCTCATTTTATAGATAGGAATCTGAGGCCAAGAAAAGTTTAATGACTTATCCAGTGTCACAGAGATCTGTCCAATAGGCCACACTGCTAAAGTGTCAGAACCAATCCTCAAATCCAGAAGACTGCCCTCTCTTCTGACCTAGTGGTCTGAAGGCTTGCTCATTCTTAATGCTCACAGAAAGAGGGAAGCAAGCATTTATTGAATATTGTGTTAAACACTTAAAATTATCTCATTTGATCCTTCCAACAACTCTGAAAAGTAGATGCTATAAGTTATTATCCCTATTTTACAGTTGAGGAAATGGAAGTTAAAAGATGTGAAGTGACTTTACAAGAATCACTCAGGTAGAAGGTATTTGAAACTGGATTTTAATTCAGTTCTTCCTGACTCCAAAAAAGTACCCAAAATAATAAAACAGTGAGTCAGTTAGAGAGCCAGAATTTTGTAATGTCAATTTTCTGATTTCCAGTTTTCTACTCATGAGACTACTGGCACTTCTCCTCTGGTCCCTCCAGTATCACCTGGATTACCCATCTAATGGCCAAGTATTTCAAGTCTTTCCCTTGGGATCTGATGGTTTCTATTTTTACTTTTGAGATCCAGTCCTTAACTAAGAGTACAATTCTTTCATGGTGACTTCTGGAATAGATGGATCATGGCTATTGATGAAGGTATAGGAAAAACACTGGATTTGGTGCTCAAGTGTCCAAAGTTTAAATCTATCTCTGTGATCTTGGCAAACCCCTAGGCTTCTAGTTCCTCATATAAAGTGTGGGGTTATATCAGGTAACCTTCTAGGTCCATTCCATTTTTTTCACTATTTTAATTTTGTTTTATTATTTCTTAATGTCTCATGTAGTCATTAGCTTTTGCTCAATTCCAATTTTTTAAAAAAATTATTTACTTCAGTGCAATTTTGTAACTCCTTTTTTCCATTTGGCCAATTCTGTTTTTAAAATGTTCTTTTATTCCAGAATAAAATATAAAATTCTTTGTTTAGTTTTTAAAGTACTTCACAACCTGGAATCTCCTTTCTTTTGTCTTTATATTCCTTACTCCTTTACTATTCACCAATATTGGACTCTTTGCTGTCCCCTGCATATGACAGACACTACATATCTTATTCCATATATTTTTCCCTATTCCTGGAATTCTCTCTCCAGTTTTACCTCCTGACTTCCCTGACTTTTTTTAAGTCCCAGCTAAACTCTCCCTCCTACAAGAAGCCTTTCCTTATCTCCTAGTGTGAGTGCCCTTTCTCTGTAATTATCTCTGATTTTCCTGTGTAAATCTTGTATGTACATAGCTATTTGCTTGTTGTCTCCTCTTTTTCTCCACTAGACTGAGAGATTTTTGAGAGCAGTGATTAGTTATGGGTTTTTTAGGTCTTTCTTGATATTCCTAATGGTTTACACAGTGTCTGACACATAGCATGTGCTTAAATAAATGTTTGTTGACTTTAGTAATGGAAGATATTTAGCACTAAGCACAATTAGGGAAAAAAATTTCCTTTAGATCAGGGTGCTCAACCTTTCCATGTCACAGACCTCTTTGGTAGTCTGGTAAAGCCAATGGATCCTATCTCAGAATAATAATTTCAAAATATATAAATATATAGCAGTATTGAAAAACCCAATTATATTGAAATGAAGATGTAATTTTCCCCCATCCAATTTCCCTCCTGAAATTTATTCCTGGGTCCCTTTGAAGCTTGTAATCCCAAGATAGGAACTCCTGCTACAGGCAGTGAGGTCTGATTATGTTAAGTTTAGGAACATAGCTGAGTCTCCTGAGTGGCATAACCCAAGAGAGTTTGTATTAAATATCAATACAGGAAAAAAAACAATTGAATAAGGAAAGTCAATTGTCTAGGTCATGATATGTAGTTAGATGGACAATCCATAGAGCTGGCCCATCAAATCATATATTTTGTACAGAAACTGATGCTGGAGAGTAAGCTATTCAATAAGGAAAAGAAAATGGGTTGGATTGCTTTTAGACCATTTCTCAATCCTTCTAATTACTTTAAGTTTCTTTATAAGGAGAGGGGGAAGTTCATCTTTTTATTGTTGTTAATTTTCTTCTGGTGTGGTTTTATGGTCATAAAAAACAGAATATCATTATCTCCAAAGAATTAATGTTGAACATCTCTCCAAGGGTAGTGTATACCTAAAGAGACTGTAACATTCCCATAAAGAGTCACACAAGAGAAACAACAGTGAGGAAGTCACTGCTGATATATTTAATTGGAAAGGAAGGTCAATCAGTCATTAAATATTTTTAAGCATGGCAAAGGCAGGTACTGTGCTACAGAAACAAATATGAAAAATATGAAAAAATAAGTTTCTGACCTCAAGGAGCTTACAATCGAACAGTAGAATACAACACATAAAAGGAAGCTGAAAGCAGGGTAGGAGAGGAGCATAGGGAGGAAGGAGGATGGAGAAGTGTAAAGGAATGTGGCTGGTGGGACATGAAGAGATGGATGGCCTGGGTACCCTCACTAAATGGAGGCTTTGGGAGGAGCTTTTTACTCTTGCCCTCCAATCAGAGGGATCTTAGGGCAAAGGGGACTGATAAGGAGTAGAGTTCCAAAATCATGCATTCTTGAAGGATGATGAGGTTCTGTTGATCAGATTCCTATAAATACAAACGTGTGTACCTGGGTGGGAAATGAAGGGGGGCTAGTTATGTAGTAAGAACAATGACAGATATCTCTTCTGCTCAAACAGTATTTATTCAAGAGATTTAGAGGAAAGCACATTAAGAGGAAGGGAGAATTTGGGTAGGATTCATGGGAAGGCAGAGACAATGATATATTAAGATAAGCAGGTATAAATGGGTTCTGATCTGCATTGTTGGAGGGATTACCTATATTGGTGGATTCAGTTCATTTCAAGTAACAAATAAAAAGTGACCTTAAAGAAGTAAGGCAACTTCTTAGAGTCCCAGGAAACTCTTTACAACTATCAAATGCAGAATCAACTGCATTATTATTGGGAGTATACTCATTTGGAATCCAAAAAATAAGTGACTACTATGTACAAAATTTTGTACCAGGTTCCAGAGATACAAAGGAAAACAACCATTTTCTGCATTCAATGAGCACATAGTCTATTGGGAAAGAGAAGGAAAGAGAATAAACAATTTATAAAGGGCTTATTATATGCCAGTACTAAGTGCTTTATAAATTATCTCATCTGATCCTTACAAGAACTTTATGAGATAGGGGTTGTTATCAGTCCTATTTTATAGTTGAGAAAACTGGGGCAAACAGACCAGAGTCACACATCTAGTGTCTGAAACTGGATTTGAACTTGGATCTATTTGTCTCTAGGCCCAGCACACTGTACATTGTACTGTGTAGGTACCATCTGTGATACTGGGAAATCAAAAATTCATTTGAAAATTACCTGTACTACTAGTTCACAGTTTTGGGAGAGAACTTTATAAATCTTAAAGTATTAGAGAAATGTGAACAATCATTTTTATTGTTTTCTCATGAGATCATTAAAAGTTAAATAATGCAATGAATGTGAAAAGTTAAAAGTGCTAGGGAAATGTAAGCTGCTAATATCAGAGAAGTGAACATATTTTTCGAGGGGAGAAAAGATGCAAAAAAAACCTGGTTCTGTGATTGTTGAGACTGTTCAGGCAGAGAAGTCTCATTTAGTGCCAGGAAAGTCAACTAGCACTGAGTGTGCTCAACAGACTGGGGGTTGTGGCCTCCCAAGGGTGTGAATCTTCCTGGAAGAGGCAAGTTGACAGGGATCAATCCACTGCCTTTAATGAGAAATTCTCTCTGTATGAAGGAGACACTGGAGGATTTTGGTGTAATTCCTCTTCAGTGTGGGGCAGCTACTCAAGTTGTCGGTGCCCATTTCTCTACCCATTGATGGATCTGGTGGAAGATGCTCTCACTCCCTTCACACTCTTCTTCCTCTTCCTTATTACTCTCACCTCTTCCCCAAATAGTCTTTCCTCCCCACCCAAGAAGCTCACAGCAGAATTGCATGTCAAAATTGACCCTGAGTGGGAGAAACCACTAACAAATCTAAGAAGAACTTCAGATAGGGTAGGCGTGAAGATGGGGGTCTCTGAGTCCCGCAGTTTCTTCTTCTTGGCTAACTGTTAGCTAGTAGGTGGGGGTTAAGTGACAGCTAGAGGATGAGAAACAGAAGCTACTGAATCCTTTGCTGTCTAGCTAGGGCAACAAGTACCACTTGATGGTAGAAATTGTTCCTGGTTGTAGCTACTAATGCTAGCAAAGGAAGTCTTTCTAGAATAACAAAATGATAAGATAAGAGTCCAACTGTTTCATGTTGCAATTGGGGAAATGGAGGCTAAGAGAGTTTCAGTGACATACCAATGGTTATATAGGGTGGCAGTATATTTAGAAAGCCCAAATCCAAACCTGAGCTTTGGGGATAGGAGAACTAGTCAAGTCAATAAACCAAATAATTGTTATTTATAGAATACTCATTATGTGCTGAGTCCTGTGTAAGAATAAGCTACAGCTTTAAAAATCATGAAGGTTCTTGTTTGGAGAAGAAGACCCATATACAGAAAAAAGAGAACAATGTAAGATACTATAGAATCAACTGGTAGGAAGCATTATACAGATTATAAACCATGAGATTATAAATTCCAGGAGAGGTGGAATAATTTTTGAATCATAGAATGTTAAAGATGGAAGGAAATTTAGTGATCATTTAATTGAACATCCTACCCAATACAGTATTACCATATATTGTATCTTTGAAAATATAGCCTGTGCTTGAACATGTCCAATGACAGAGAGCTCACTACCCCAAAACAGTCCATTCTAATTAGACAATCCATGCCTAATTGGCTTGTTTCAGGTCCATGATACTCAAGGAATTGTTCTTTGTTCAACACAGTCCACTGAATTCCCAGTTCCCAACCAAATGAGAATAAATCATACTGTATCATACTGAAACAAATGGCATTTACTTAAAACAGATTGCAAGGAGTTAAAGGAGTTAAATCAAGCAGCAGATACTCACACCATCCACTTTCCAAACTACATGTCCCAAACCTTTCAGAACGAGGAGTTGTAAGTCCAGTTGTCTCAGTTCCTAACACTGTTTTTCAATATGGAAGTATTGGGTAGAAAATAGAAAAGACATCTTTTTTGCCCATCAAATAAAACATTGATGATCTAATTTTTGGAAAATACTACTTTTTGCCACAGGATCCCAGAAGCATTGTAGAGACCTTATTTCTGATTGGAAAAAGGGGATGAGATTAGGGAATGCCTTTTGCTGTTAGCACTGCTATGAACTATATATAGCTCATGCTACATGCCTCATGCTGCTGGCACTAGTGTGAGTCAGATGCAGCTTCTATTTTACTTTGGTTTCTACCTGGCTCTGTCACTTCTGTCTCCAGTCCATGGTCTTATTCTAACATTCTAATGTTAGGTTCCTGTCTGCTTTTCAAATTGAGCATACTGAAAACTAATAAACTCTATACAGCTTCCTGAATGTTATAGGAAATGTTATAGGAAGAGTATGATGTATAAACTTACCTTTCTTGAATTTTTTTTATTTAAAATTTTTGTTATCAGTTCCAAATTTTCTCTTTCCCTCCATGAACTCTTCTACTTATTGAAAAAAAGATAGATAAGGTAAGAAAGTATAAGCATACCCACAATACATTTGAAATCATGCAAAATATATTTTCAAATCAGCCATGGTACAACAAAAAAAACTAAAGAGAAATGTTTCAATCTGTATTGTTTCATCAGTTCTCTCTCTGGAGATGGATAGCATTTTTCATGATGAGTCCTTTGAAATTGTCATGGATCATTACATTTAACAGAATAGCTAAGTCTTTCACAGTTATTATAATATTGCTCATTGTGAGCAATATTCTCCTAGTTTTTCTCACTTTACTTTGAATCAGTTCATCTAAGTTTTTCCAGATTTTTCTGAAAGTATCCTGCTCATCATTTCAATGCAATAGTATTCCAACACAATCATATACCACAACTTGTTCAGCCAATCCCCAACTGATAGGTATCTCTTCAGTTTCCTTTTTTTTTTTTTTTTTTTTTGCTGCTACAAATAGAGCTGCTTTTTAAACATATAGTTCCTTTTCCTTTTCCTTGAATTTCTTTGGGGATACAGACTTAGGTATTAGCATCGCTGGGTTCAAAGAGTGTGCCATTCTGTAGCTCTTTGGGCATAGTCCAAATTGTTCTCCAGAGTGGTTAGACCAGTTCACAACTCCACCAGCAGTGCATTAAGCTTCCTATTTTCCCACATTTCCTCCAAAGTTTGTTATTTTCCTTTTCTGTCATAGTAGCCAATCTTGTAATGTGATTTCATTATCTAATTATTAGTGATATAAAGCATTTTTTCATATGACATAGATAGCTTTGATTTCTTTTTTTTTTAAACCACCTGTTCATATTCTTTAACCATTTATCAATTGAGGAATGGCTCTTATTTTTATAATTTTGACTCCGTTTCCTATATATTTAAGAAATTATCTTTATCAGAGAAATTTGTTATAAATATCCCCTCCAGTTTCCTGCTTTCCTTCTAATTTTGGCTACATTGACTTTATCTGTATGAATTCTTTAAAATTTAATATAATTAAAATTGTTTATTTTACCTATGATCTCCTCTTGCATGTCTTCATTTTTGACAAGTCTTGTGTTAGAAAGTTTTCTCACAATGAGTTGAAACACAAGATTCCCCCAAAAGACTTATAGCTTAAAATTCATTAAGATTTTGGGGTCACTCTGTCTAAATTCCTATAGTTTTAACCCAAATCCTAGTTCTTTTCTCTGTATGCATCCAAAACAAGTCCAATCCCTCTTCCACAGAAACAGCTCCTTAAATACTTGAAGCCATTGACGATAAGTTTTGTCTATTTATGAAGGAAACAAATTTTAGTTTCTTTTCTTGCTCCTGTCTCCAACACTTGGAAAGAGTCCCATTTTGGAACATGGTTGAAGAAGAAACTTGAAAATAAGGATAGCTATCCAATCTGTTTTTCCCTATGCCAAGCAAAATCATTACACCTGATGTCATTCAGAACCATTCTCACTCACTTCTGTTATTTGGTTCTGTTCCCAGCTTTATCAGTTATTAGCTATAAAAACTTGAACTGTTACTTCAACACTAGAGGCCTCAGTTTATTTACCTGTAAAATCTTAACAGGATTGTTAGGAAGATAAATAAAATATTGATCGTAAAAACTCTTTGGAAAAAAAGCATTATTCTAGTGTAAGAATATTCCCAAGATCACCTGTCAGATTGGCTAGGATGACAGGAAAAGATAATGCTGAATTTTGGAGGGGATGTGGGAAAACTGGGACACTGATGCATTGTTGGTGGAATTGTGAATACATCCAGCCATTCTGGAGAGCAATTTGGAACTATGCTCAAAAAGTTATCAAACTGTGCATACCCTTTGATCCAGCAGGGTTTCTACTGGGCTTATATCCTAAAGAGATCTTAAAGGAGGGAAAGGGACCTGTATGTGCCAAAATGTTTGTGGCAGCTCTTTTTGTTATGGTCAGAAACTGGAAACTGAGTGGATGCCCATCAATTGGAGAATGGCTGAATAAGTTAAGGTTTATGAATGTTATGGAATATTATTGTTCTGTAAGAAATGACCAGTGGAATGATTTCAGAAAGGTCTGGAGAGACTTACATGAACTGATGCTGAATAAAATGAGCAGAACCAGGAGATCATTATACACTTCAACAGCAATACTATAGGAGGATCAATTCTGATGGATGTGGCCCTTTTCAACAATGAGATGAATCAAATCAGTTCCATTTGTTCAATAATGAAGAGAACCAGGTACACCCAACTCAAGAACTCTGGGAAATGAGTGTGAACTACAACATAGCATTTCCACACCCTCTGTTTTTGTCCACTTGCATTTTTGATTTCCTTCTCAGGTTATTTTTACCTTATTTCTAACTTTTTTTCTTGTGCAGCAAAATAACTGTATGGATATGTAGACATATATTGTATTTAACATATACTTTAACATGTATTGGTCTACCTGACATCTAGGGCAGGGGGTGGGGGAAGGAGGGGAAAAATTGGAACAGATTTTGCAAGGTTCAATGCTGAAAAATTACCTATGCATATGTCATATAAATAAAAAGCTATAATAAAAAAAGAAAATAAAAGATTTACCCTGGGGGAAAAAAGAATATTCCTAAGATCACATGAATTCTTGAAGACACTGATAAAATGGAATGTATCAACCATCAAATGTTTATGAGGCACCTACTCTGTGCCAGACACTGTGCTAAGAACTGGGGATACACAAGAGAGGTGAAAGACAGCCCCTGTCTTCAAGAAACTTACAGTCTAATCAGTTGTATCCAGAAGATGGCCAGCAGAAGTTTAGAAGACTGGATGGAGATCATGTAATATGAAGATTGAAGAAACTAGGGATGGTTAGCCTGGAGAAAAGGAGACATAATTATCTTTAAGTATTTGAAGAGTTGCTCCCCCCAACCCCCAACCTGTGATTAAATTTGTTGTACACCATACTAGAGAAAAAAACTTGGAGCAGATTTATGTTTCATATAAGGAAAGGCTAATGATGTGAGCTGTACAAATGTGGCATGGATTGCCTCAGAAATTATTCTGTTCTTTCTCACTAAAGATTTTTTATTTTTATTTCTGTTTTTTGTTATGTATGACAAACATTTCATTGTATCCTCATCTTCCTCCCATTCCATAGGACTCTATCTTATCACAAAGAAAGTTACTTAAAACCTATATTACATATATATAACATAAATATATATATAGTTATAAAACTGTATAAGATGATATATGCAATATTTGGTACATGTAGTTCCCAATCCTTCAACCAAGAAGATAGAGGTGTGGATCACCAATATTCTCTGGAATCAATAAGTCATTTGCTTTATCTAAATCTGAGTTCAGCTGCCTTTCAATGTTCATTTACATTATTGTAGTCATATATATATACATATATATATATATATAGTCCTTCAGATTCTCCTTTCTTACCCTTGCATCAGTTCAAATAAGTCTTCTCTTGTTTCTTTGAATTCCTCAAATTTGTAATCTCATGAAATACAATAATATTCTATTACCTACATATACCAAAATGTCTTTGGTCATTTCCCAGTTGGTAGGGACACTGCACAAATCAGTGGAAGCAGAGTGCAGACATTGTTCTGCTATGTGTTATTCTAAATGATTTCTGAAGTTTTCTCCAATCATGAAATTTCATAAATTTGTGAATTTAATATTTATCACTATCCAATCTTTGGGTCTACTCAAGAACTTAAGCGACATATAGCACAGCTCCCTATATGATAATCCCAGGACAACACAAGGGACTTACAAGGAAATCTATTTGACTAGATTTCTCAGGAATCCATGGCTGTCCATAAAGAAATCTTACCTGGCTTTCTTGTTCTCCCTCTTTGCAAAATACAGTTAAAACTCCATAATGTAAAGTATCAGTCTAATACTAGTCCATAAATCTGAGCTCTCTCAGGTTTTATTTGCTTTATACAAATATCCTTATTTATGCCTTTTTTGGGCTATTGGCAGCAAAAAATGCTTTCCTATCCCAGAGATCAACTGCTCTGCCTCCCTGATTGTGCTAACAATTATTCTCCTGCTTAGATTTCTGACCCTAGTGAATAAACTCCTTGAGGAGTCCCCTGCTAAAAAGAACTCTGTTGAGGTATTATGTCAGCATAACTGACCGTTCTTTTTGAGTTCTCTATGGGTCCTTGATTGTCATATGCAGAGATGATGATACTTCTCATGTCTGTAATTATATAACAATCATTTTATTATTCCTCCCACCTCCATGCTTGACCTTCCTATTTCTTGATTCCTCTTTTCTCTGCCCAAGTGTGCGCAACACCCTTGAGATCTGCTTGTTTCTTCACTTCCAATTAGTGTTTATTGAATTCCTGCAACAAACCCTCCAATTGTGATCTGAGATGGACTGACTTGGGCTTAACTTTGATGACCAAATGACTTTGTTTTGCTGCTGGTGTCTGGTAAATTCCTAAATCACAAATCTGTTTTAAGACCAGTTCTACTAAGCAAGTTCCTCATTGTTACTAACATATAGTAAACACCACAGCATTATTTATTCTTCTGAAGGGCACCATGGACAGTACAGGTGATGCACTTGCTCTCTTTGAGTAGAGCTACTCCAGTGATTGAATTCCTTAATGGAGATAACAATTGTATCATACTCTGGAGCAACTATCTTCCTTTCAATGCCAAAGAATTTCTTAGATTTCACTAATTAATAAGAGTTATTAAAGAATATGAGACAATCAAAGAACACACATTTCATTAACTGGCTTCTCAGAGGCTCATTATTGGTTCATTAACTTTCAACATATCAACCTGTTACTCAAATGCTATTGATGTTGAATCATAAGTGGCCACCAAACACACTAACAAGAAAGTATGCTGCTGTTGACGGGTACCACATACAGAGAACAAGATAGGAAAGAATTGCAAAGACACAAAGAATGACAGGTGATAGCCCTTCTCTTTCTTTAAATTCTGTCTTCTCTGAGAAACTTTGCCTAACCGAAGGGAAGACATGGTCTGAACTTACCAGAATGATGATGGAACATGCTATCTACCTCCTGATAAGGGATTTGCAATGCAAAATGAGATAACTATTTTTCTTCAATATAGGTAATGGAAAAATTAATTCTAACTGAGTAGACATGTTTTTAATAAGTATTATTTTACTTTTGTTTTCAATTGTGTAGAGTAGGGGTTTGGGGTCAGAAGAGTATGATGGCAAATTTTTCCTGATAGAAACAAAATATATTTTTAAAAAATAGTCTTGCAAATAAGTATAATGATTTAGCAACTTGTGATTTCGTTTAAGTAGCCTATCACTTTAGGAACTACACAAATAAAAGTAAGTAAATAAAATACGAATTGTAGCAAAATTCTCTTTCAAGCATGGTTTGCTATATATCTAACCTTCTTGTTAATTGCCCAATCCCAATTCCCTACCCACATTCAGCCCTAGCCACGATCTGTAAGGACATCCTTTGTGTAAACCTATTTGATGGATTTTTGTTGTTATTATTTTGAGGATTTCTCTTATTGGATACATTTTTCCCCTTTGCATAGTCTTGGTTCTTTATGACTGGATAAGAAAGTCGACCTAGGAAGGGAGTAGGCAAGATGGAGGTTTGGATATTTCATTACCTTCAGGGAGAGCTGCTTCTAACTTACTGATGGTAGGTCTAAAAATGTCTTTGCAAAAATACCATCAGACTAAAAATGTGTAAAAGATGTATGGAAGTTCAGCAAAATCATGATTTCTGGACAGACCTTGCCCACAAGTACTAACTATGACTGAAAAACTACAAGAAAATCCTTTTTCAGGTTTCTAAATATTTTGCTCAGTGATGTATGGAATTCTGTCATTAATGATCTATTTGTTTGGGTTAGACATAGCTGTCTCATGAAACTACTTTTAAAAATAAATCCAAATAAATCTGGGAGGGGTTATAATTCAATCCCTGATTCCTTGAGCTGAATGAGATTATGAGGAGGTTCTTTACCATCCTTCCCTCATCCCCCAAATCCCAAGTCAAAGAAAATCCTTCCTTCCTTTCTTCCTTTCTTCCTTTCTTCTTTCTTTCCTTCCTTCTTTCCCTCCCTCCTTCTTTCCCTCCTTCCTTCCCTCCTTCCTTCCCTCCTCTCTTCCCTCCTTCTTTCCCTCCTTCCTTCCTTCTCTCATTCCTTCCCTCCTTTCTTCCCTCCTTTTTTCTTTCCTTTCCTTCTTCCCTCTTTCCCTTCCTCTTTTCTTCTCACTTTGAGCAACATGGAGGAAAAAGGCAAATTCTGCTCTCAAGATGCTCAAAGGATTCTCTCAGGGGTTGACAGATCCTGCCACCTCTTTTGTGTGTGTGTGTGTGTGTGTGTGTGTGTGTGTGTGTGTATGCACATGCCTGCAAAATCTGAGAGCTAAGAAGTGCTATTATATATTAAGGTTTTATTTTTTTTTTAAAATTTTATTTTATTTAATAATAACTTTGTATTGACAGAATCCATGCTAGGGTAATTTTTTACAACATTATCCCTTGCACTCGCTTATGTTTCGTTTTTTCCCCGCCCTCCCTCTACCCCCCCCCCCCAAGATGGCAAGCAGTCCTATATATGTTAAATATGTTGCAGTATATCCTAGTATATTAAGGTTTTAATAAAACTTTATTTTAAAATATGAAAATGATTCTTAGCTCTCAGGCTGTACAAAAACAGGCAACAGAATTTGTCCTTTAGGTCACAGTTTTGTTGACTCCTTGCTCTATTAAATGAGTGGACGTGGACTGGCCTATCTGATCCCTGTGCTTCTCTTCACTAGGAGGGTAGTAGAGATACTCCCATTCTGTTATATCTGTCCTTCACTGATGATTCAAATAATTCAAATAAACTTTCAAGGTGAGGTTAGGAATGGGTGAATTAAGGCAGGGGAATAGTTTACTAGGTTTTAGAGCTTTTTAGTTCCTATTCAAATAAACATTTGCAAGTGATACTGATAGCTTGCTCCCATTCTTTTTGATCTCCAGTTCTCACTAGCTTCCCCTTGAAAGGGATCCAGAAGGTCAGGGGCTGCTGTGGGGGATAGGGTACCAATAGTAGGAACACTGCGCTGAATTTAATGTACAGCCTGGCAGCAGAGTCAATCCCTAAAGACAAGCTCCAAGATCCCGCTTGCCACAGATTGATATATTTTATTTGATAAGCTAGCATTTTCATTATGACCGACATTGATAATTTATCCTCAGTAATTCCAATAAAATCAGGCGGAGGCCAAGAGCACTTCTTCCCAAAGCCTGACTGTATGCCCAACCTGGGGCAGCCTAATCTCAGTCCAGCAAACCCCAAACAAAAGCAGTATCTGACTCCTTAGCCTCTGTGCACATCTGCATTATTAGAAATGCTAATATCATTCTGCAATGATAAATAATTAAACAATTATGGTCATGAATCAATAAGTTTAGCACATTTTTTCATCAGCAAATTGTACTGTATAAACAAGAAATATAAATTACCAAGTCTAATTTCCCCCTAAAATTATAAGCATTTTATATCTAATAATTAAAAAAGTATTAGAATTCAATGTTGGATACTTAGAACTTTAAAAAATTTTCATTTCCCACCAAACACCATTAAATTGTCATGTTTTATGTCTCTGAATCTGATTAACATTTTGAGATCTGACTTTAGTAATTGTTCTTTGTTTGCTCCTGGTGACGACCCCCTCGTTTCTCCTCTAGTCTCTTCTTCCCAAATAGGATTTTTCAGCTGGCTTCTGGCTGTCAGGGACTTCAGCACTAGCCTTCTGCACAGGAGCTCCTTTATGGAAGGTGGATTAAAGCTCCAGACCCTCCTTTCTGCCACATACTGAACATCTCAGAAGCAAGTATACTTTGGTCAGTTAATAAATATCGGCTGAGCAACTATTGTGTGTAGAGTGAGGACTATCTCTAGGGAAAATGGCAGTTTTTTATGTCCTCTTTTTTCACTTCCATAGATTGCCTTTCAAACTTAGTGTTGCTTTCCCCCAGTGGACTGCCTTTGGATCTCCTAAATCCCTTAAATAGAGTTTGTTGAAGTCTACCTACTCCACCCTTTCATAAGTCTATATTTGAATATGTAATAAAGTGAAAGATTAGTACCAAGGTGGAGACCTTTAGCTTTAGTACTCATATGAATTTGTGAACTCCATAATCTAAAATGATTGTTTTCATAACCCAAGACTCTACAACCCCCTCCTCTTTCCTTTAGCTCTTGTTTAGATGTTAGAAAGCAATCTGATTAAACTAATCCTTTCTAAAATACTAGTGATGCATTCATTCATTGATATCTGCATGTACAAAGAGATATTAATTCAAATAAATTGATGGAATATCAAAGAGTGAGACAGAAGTAGGTGAAGAATTTCAGGCTGCTGAGAAAAGATTTTAGAGCAAGGGAACCTTTTCAAGGTTTCTTAAAATTTCAATAAAGTAGTCATTCACCTAGTTGACTTGCCTATAGGGAATAGTAGCACTTTGACTGAAAGGTTGTCTTCGTGTTAAGACAAAGAAAATTGTAATGGCATTAAGGAATATGACTTACTAACTTTGTGACCTCAGGATGCTCATCTGTAAAATGGAAATTAAAATCTCTAACCTGCCTATCTCCTATGTGATTGTGAGGAGTAAACAAAAGAATAGATGTGAAAACATTTTATAAAGTATAAACCTCTGTATATTATCCTTGGCTTCTTCCCACTAAGATCAGAATAATGAGAAAATTAGTCCTGGACACTTCTTCCCTCTTCACAAAGGAGGCTTCTAATGGAACTCATCTCAGTCCTTAATGACCAGAAGATTCACTCTTACTGATCCCAACAATAATAACACTTCTCTTCAATTCCAGTGAAGTCATCCTTTGATGTCATATTATGTCACACATAATCCCACATAGATTATGTCTACAAATTAACTTAATTTCTTAGATTAGAGAAAATGGGAAATTTGAGGACAGAGACTTAGATTGTATGCCCAGAAACGCTTCCTGTGTTTTTTGTTTGTTTGTGTGTTTGTTTTAAAATCTTTACAGAATCAGCGAAAGACAGCTAGATGGTACAGAGGAGTGGATAGAGGGCCTGGCCTAGAGTCAAGAAGCTTGAGTTCAAATCTGGTCTCAAATACTTACTAGCTATGTGACCCTAAATAGGTCACTTAACCCTATCTTCCTGAGTTTCTTTATTTGGAAAATGAATTAGAGAAGGAAATGGCAAACCGCTCCAGTATCTTTGCCAAGAACCCCCCCCCCCCAAAAAAAAACATATGGAGGGTTGAACACAACTGAAAAATGGTTAAATCACCAACATAGAATCTTAGTTGAATTTTTAAAAATATTTACTGTATATACTTAATATACAAATATAAAACTCCACCACAATAATGAGAATTAAGGTAATTTAAAGTTAAACATTTCTACATAGAACTTTATCCTATCCTACTTTTTCCTAAATAGTATAGCCATTTTTCTTGAGACTCTGCCATCAGTCTGAAGCCATTGCAAAAGTGAATTTGAATCATCTTTACATTAGTTAAGTGTAAATCTGGTCCCTTTACCACAAGGACATTAGAAATGGTACTGTGGATTTCTACTCCAAGACTCCATATCTGATTGACAGAAGGATACATGCAAAGATTGTCCCTACCACTTTTGGTCACTGATCATATTATGATCCAGAAATATAATCTAAGTTTTTCTTGAGCATTTTTAATAGTTTCAACCTATGCCACTTAATGGAACAAATGTTGAATAAGAAATCAGAAGACCTGGTTCCTAATCTTTAATTGCTCAACCAATTAATTATTTGAAATGGGGTCTCTTCATTTATTTCTCTATAGAAAATAAAGAAGTTAGATTTGATCAGAGCTGTCTTGGGCCCCATGCAGTCCATAACATTCCTGAGTGTCTCCCAAACCAGATTAAAATGTAATTGGTAAATATTTAATAAAATAAATAATGTCATATAAAAACAATACATTCTAAAACTAAGTGGCTCACAACTGTCCTTATGTATGGACTAGTGTCCTCCATTTCTATTTGAGGTTATTATTATTAGATTAGATGATTTCTCAAGCCCATTTTTGGTCTAACATTTTATAACTAACAGTTTATCATTAGTCAGAAAACTGAATTCTATGTTTTCTCCTAGGTTGTATTTACTATGCATAAATCATTGTGCTAAGGGCTAGAGATTCAAATAGAAAAGAAATGCAACCCTTTTCTTTCAAGAACCTCATATTCTAATGGGGGGAGACAATATATATATATAAAAGATTTCAGTCACAACTCAGATGGAATGACTTCTTGGTACTTAGGATGCAGTAACAAAGCAGATAGTGATGCATCTTCTTTCATGTTATTTTTACTGATAAAATTACCATTACTTATATTAAACCATATGACAGTGACTGGAACTTTGGTGATTGAAACTTTTTTTCTTTCTGTGTCTTCAGTAGCTATGGCTACTGAGGAAGTTCGGATAATAGCATCTGCAGTAACAATTGACAGGTTATATCTCCACAAGGTTTGAATCCCTGGGTGATGGTTGTGGGGGTAAAGAAGAATTTCCATTCTTTTGTACACCAATGACTCACAAAACTGCAGAATCCCACTGTTCTGAAGTTCAGTAAGGAAATCTGGGTGCTTTCTAATCCAGTCCCTTCATCATACCCAAGGCTTTAAGAATTGCTTCACTTAGTATCCATTTTTCTGATTGAAGATAACAAAACCAAAGCTGTGCTATAGTATGCCCAATAAGTGGCTCATCCTTTGTAGAAATCATCTTTATGGCTGTCTCCTAATTGGTTTGTCTTCATATGTGATTGGTGTTTCAGGCCCTTTTATAGAAACATGATGCCTGGTCTATAAAACTTCAATTTTAGACATAGCAATATGTAAAGTGAACTTGATAGGTCAGAGAAATGGACTAGGAAAAGAAGAGGGAAAGGTTCCCTATCAGAAGTATTTTTGCCTTTGAGGATATTAGAATCCTGTAATAAATATTTATTGACTGATTGAAAAAGTCCCTGCTAGGAAGAAAATCTGGGCCTGTCCATTCTACCTCTTCAATTTGACATGTTCTCTGACATGAATCCATTAATCAGCTATTCCTTCATTCAACAAATTATTGAATATAGACATTATTGAATGTCTTCTATGTGTGAAATTTGGTGCTGGGCAATGGACAAAACACATATAAGTTCCCCCTTTATTGATATAGATAACAACCTATTTCTAGTTTCTTATCATTTGAAATATACTTTCATATTCTCTAAACAGGATTCATGTCCTCTACCCAATCCTCCATAGTGGATCTACCCAACTTGTTCTTAGAAATTACTTTGAATCTTTTAAATAGTTAAAAAAGAATACCAGTGTAGCCTTTCGTGTATCTGTTGTACCTTGGTCTTGACATATGAATGGTCCATCTATTTTCTGATTGTACATTTCGTAGTAGATATCTTTTATGACTTTTTAAAGTACATCATCATAGATGATAGATGATAGCACAATTATACCTGCCATGCAGTTTTCCATCATCTTTTCAATGAAATGAATTTTGTTTCTTCAGAGATAATGTTATTCCATTATTTGCTACTATAGAGCATCATCATAAGAACATTAAGTGTTAAAAAGATGGATTTGTGTGTGAGGGAGAATTTTAGGATTATTGAGAGTGTCACACAGTTTCCTCAATGCAATCCACACTACCTACTTTCTTTTGTTCAAATATAGGCCCTATATAATAACAACTGTTATTATTATTAATAAATAGCTAGCATTTATTTGTTATGCACCAAGCAATGGGCTAAGAACTTTACAAGTATTCTTATTTGATCTTTATAATAACCCTAGGAAGTAGGTGCCTTTATTTATTATTCCTATTTTACAGTTGAAGAAACAGAGTCAAAGAGAGATTAAGTGATTTGCCCAGGATCACACAGCTAATAAATGTTTGAAGTGGGATTTGAACTCTAGGTTTCCCAATTCCAGATCAAACATTCTATCTACTGTGCCTAGCCACCTTAAAATTGTAAGAGTTAGCATTTATATAGTGCTTACTATGTGCCAGGTACTCTTGAACAGATACAGCACCTGCTCAAGAGATAAGTCCTTATTGACTAATTCAATGGACTTCTCATTCAATCCATATGATATATCATATCCAATCGTATATCTATCCAATCAATATCATAATCTAGACATTAGATTATTTTTTATCCACTTTTCTCATGTAAATTGTTAGGCTGATTTCTTTTAAATGATCATTAATCTCATTCAGGAGGGCATATAGTATATATGAACTTGATTCAATAAATATAATGTTTTCTGCAAACAGGGACATTTGAATAACCTTGATACTTATAATGAATTTCTCTTACATATGACCTCTGCACAGGACATTTTCTATGACAGTAGCAAATATTCTATTGACACTTCATATGCTTATTTTATGCTTCAATTGGTATTTGTAATCAGGATATCTCTAAAGTTATCATAGTAGCTATATTTATCAAGAAATTCTGCATGATCTAAACATACATAGAATGTACCTGCCTGGAGAAGACTTTAAGATTGTTTCAGTCTACTGAATGAGTTCAATGTTGTTGTTAATTAATAGACAAAAATATTATGTAGTCTGATGAAGAAAAAATTGTTTGATAGAGTCTGATTTTTTTTTCTTACTTTCATCAAGGATACCATGGATTTCTGCATTGGCCATTTTCATGTGGATTTTTTAGAGATGGGAAAGTTGTCATAAGGATTAGTAATTGCTAATTTTTTCTTAGTAGGCTTTGGGGAGGGGAAGAGGATAATAATGTTGGCTTTAATTTTTGCTTTCCCCTCCTTTCAAATATTTTGAAAATCAGTCCCTCAATTCTTTCAAAATTTTATTTCCTTTGGCTTGGGTTTCTTTGGTATGTATTCGATATGTTCCATACATTCTCCTGACTGGGTATGGATGAGTTAGAGCTAAGCAGTACAGAAGATGGAGTACCATGTCTGAAGACAAGAAGACTCTTTCTGAATTTAAATCTAGCTTCAGACTATTACTAGTCGTGTGGCCCTGGGCAAATCACTTAACCCCATTTGCTTCAGTTTCCTCATCTGTAAAATGAGCTGGAGAAGGAAATGTCAAACTCCTCCAGTATCTTTGCCAAGAAAGCCCCATATAAGGTCACAAAGAGTCAGACACAACTAAAAACCGACTAAACAAAATATATGAGTTGTAATTTAAATATGATTGATTCCATTTTCATTCATGATAGAAGGTATCACCACTGAAATGCTGGTAAATCTGTTCCATTTTGTAGCTACTTGTTGTCCATTTTCTCTTGCTCTTGATACCTAGATCTTGTTTAGTTGGCTCTCGTGCCAAGCAATTTGCACATTTGTATTTCTTTTTTGCTTTTCATTGTTTTGTGAAGTAATAATGCACAAAATCTGCTGCTGCTCTCCTTTGTAATATTTGTATTCTATGAATACAAATGAATTTGTGTTTTAAAATAATTAAGCCTGTGGCTACCGTGTTTCTTTGTTTGGCAAAGAAGCAAGGATCTTCTGGCTGCTTGGAGATTTCTTTGACCTCTCCAAGAAAAGATTATAGAGTCAATGTCTTAACTTTCCCCGTTCCCTATTTTTAATCCAATATCTCATTTAAATAGACTGCTTTGGAGCTATTATTATCACACACAGGATTTTCTCCTTCTAATTTTATGCTGATCTTACCCTTTTGCTCTACTTGATGAGTTAGCTATTCATTGATAGTTGATACAGAAATGACAGGTCAGTGACCAGTTGTTTACTACTCTCTGTTCAGCTGCAGTCAATTTTGTAAATGTGATCTCTGGCTGTCATGAAAAATATTTTGTACTCTCTTCTTTTAAAAAAATTATTAATTTAATTTTTTTTTAATATCCTATCATTTCATCACATGACCTCCCATCCTTGGTATTGAAGCCTCCATTCTAATAATGAAAACTAATTTAAAAAAAAAAACAGATGGGATAGTGACAAAACTGGATTACAAGCAGCACTTTGTTTCTGAGAAAATGGTGGATTTTCTTCCTGGCAACCCCCCATTGACTCTGGATATCCCACAAGTCTTTGGCCTGGATCATTTCTTCTGCAGTATTTGAGTTTGATAGCGTCCATGGATTTAATTATTATCTCTATGTTGATTATTTTAAAATCTACTTATCTAACTCTAACCTCTCTGCTGACTTCCAGTTTCACATCTCCAACTACCTACCAGACATCTATTCAATAAATATCTCAGATTTATTTACTTATTTATTTAGATTTCTTTTGGATTAGGGAAAAGAAGAGATTCTTTGCCTCAATTTCTACCTGGCTTTAATCATTGAATGAGTGTGGTCTCAAAGACCTTAAAAAGGCCAAGATTTCTGGGGCAGCGGTGGCTCAGTGGATAGAGCACCAGCCCTGAAATCAGGAGGACCTGAGTTCAAATCTGGCCTCAGACACTTAACACTGCGTGGCTGTGTGACCCTGGGCAAGTCACTTAACCCCAATTGCCTCAGGGGGAAAAAAAAGGCCAAGATTTCTTCCAGGGCCATCTCCAGTCATCCTGATCTATATCTTGCCACTGAGCTGAGATGGCTCTGGAGGGGAAAGTGAGGCAGGTTACCTTGCACAGCTCCATCCCTTAAATCCAAATCACCTCCCTGATGTCATGGTTGAGAATGAAGGACCAACAACAGCAATAATAAACCCCACATGTCTAAAACGGAACTCATTATATTATGCCATTAAACCATCCTCACTTCCAAACTTCCCCGTTAATGCTGAGAGCACTACCCACCTCCCAGTCACCCAGGCTTGCAATATGGATGTCATCCTGGACTGCTCAGTAAGCATCTCCCCCCATCCACCCTCTTTCACCTTTGCAACATTTCTCAGATACTGTTGCCTTGTCTACTCCAAGACTGCTACAGTTCTGGTCCAGGACTCTCATCTCCTCCTGTCTGGACTATTATGACAGTCTGCCAGTGAATCTACTTGCCTCAAGTTTCTCCCCATTTTAATCTGTCCATTCTGATGCCAAAATGACTAGGTAATTTTCCTAAAGCCCACTTCTAGCTATGTCACTCCTCTGCTCAAGAAACTCTATTGATTCCCTATCACCTCCAGGATCAAATACAACATTCTCTGTTTAGCATTCAAAGCCCTAACCTGACTCCCTTCCTTCTTCCCCCATATACTCTTTGAACCAATGTACTGAACAATACTCTCAAAATCTTTTTTCTGGAGTTTCTCTGGTTGTCCTTCATGACTGTTCTGAATCCTCATCTTGGTCTCAAGACTTCTCTGGCCTCCTTGAAGTCCCAGTTAAAATTTTACCTTCTACAAGAAGCTTTTCTTACTTCTCTTAATTCTAAGTCCTTCACCTCTGTTGAGTATTTGCTCCTCATCCTTTGTACACACACATATGTATACATGTAGGCACACATGATTGCACGTTGTCTCCCCCTGTTATCAACATCTTTTTCAGGGCAAGGACAGTCTTTTGTTCCTTTGTTTCCCCAGTGCTTAGCATAGTGCCTGGCATGGAGTTGGTGCTAAATAAATGCTATTAACTCACTAACTATATTATCTAAATTCTGAAACCAAGATGAATCATTACAGCTATTCAGAATTTGACTTCCTTTTATCTAATCTCTTCTCTAAGGAAATAGTTGTGATAATACTTAGGATTATAGAATTATTGATTTAAAACTGAGAAAGAACTCAGACACGAAGCTTCTGAATCTCTGGCATCTTTTATTTTCCTATGTATTTTTAATTATTTTTTCTGGGGCCACTATTGGAGTAAAATCATGAATATCACAGTGTATATTGACTTGGTTTGGAGGGTCTCACCAAAATCTTGGTAGACTTTTGCTTCTTTGTTCTTTACAATAGACAGTGACATGTAAGTTGCAGTTATTTTTATGATAATGTTTTCCTTTATGCTCATCACAACCAAGCATAGAATTTTGAAATGATGTTCCTTGTTGCTATTGGCTCTATAATGAGACAACTATAATAATGCCTTTATTTAGTCCTTCAAAAAGAAGCTATGAACTATCCTTCAGTTTAGTGGTAACTTCTGTCTTCTGCTTTCATTTATAGCAGGAATGATAATGTGGATGTAGTTGAGATTCTCCAGTTGTTTACCCACCTACTGATTATTAGATAAAGTTCTTACCTTTATAGTTTCGATAGTTGAACGATACTTATAGGTGGTCTAAGAATTATATAACTCTTTTCAGTCATATTTCCATCAGCATTATAACAATGGAAGGGCACAGAAACAAGTCTTTCTATAGTGCTCTGTTTCATGAATTTCTATGACCAAAGAATTCATTCTTTAGTGACAAATCTGCCGATAATGATGGGCCTCTCAATACTTAGCTTGGCTGATCCCCCCACCTGTCACAGGGACCACACTTGAAGCCTCTCAAGCTTGGCAAGGTCCTGCTACAACTTATGCTTTGCTGCTACAGTCTTCAAGAAACCAAGATCATCTCTACACAGAATCCAGTGGAGCACTGGAATAAAACTTGTGTGGAAGAGATGCTGGGAAATATGCTAAAATAAGATATTTATGTCTTCATGTGGCTTATAATCTAGTAGCATAACCCATGTTGTAGTCAAACTAGTACATTTGTCATCTACACAATAAGGTTATTTGTACTTTCAAATCTTTTGTTAATACTTCTCAAATCCAACCCCCCCTCCCACAGCTCCTCTCCATCTTTTTAAATCCTACCCATACTTTTGAAACCTTATTCCATTTCAAGCTCTATATCTTCTGTGAAGTTCTATATCATCCCTGGCTCCTCCAGCCCTCACTGACCTCTTCCTCTTCTACCCTGATTTTGTCTTCCTTGTTTTGTCATCTACTATTTTCTATTAGTCTCTAATTGTTTCATGATGTGAAAATCTTATCTTTCTAGGAGGGCTATGTGCTCTTGGATCTCTGGGAAGATATCATCTCTTTCTCTTGTATCCTTTTGATGTTCCAAATGTTTGCTTTAAGGAAGACAGCAACCTTCATCTAAGTAATTAACTCATTTGGTTGTATAGAAATATCAAATACAAGATTAATCTGTGAAACAGATTATTGATGGAGATATTTTGGGTCCTTTTTGGAGACTTCTCTCTGTCTCTTCTCCATGTTGTTCTGCTCCAACATGCAGTTGGTGTGTTGGTCTGTTGAACTGTTCCTGTGGGAAGAGGGTGGGGAAGGGGAATGACAGGCTGGGTAGGAGAGGAAGCCACCTCTGTAGAAGGAGAGAATCCTTTGATCTCTTTGGAAGATATCTGGAATGAAAAAGCCAACTTAGAACTTTGATGAACTGCAGGAGGCAGAGGAGGAGGAAGAGGAGGCTGTAAATGGGAAAGATTGGTCTCCTTCATACAAGGAATTTCCTTTTCTGTAGTTTTAAGGAAATCAGTGGGTTCATCTCCGTCCCCAGGTGGAGAGCAGACTTTAGAGAGTTCCTTCATATAGGAATTATTTTTGAAGATTAGAAATAAGGACATCACATCTGGGGAGTGGGAGGACTGAAGAGCATGGCTCATCTGGGGGGCTCTGCTGCCACCATTTCCGCATCTGCTCCTGATCCTGCAGTTCTTCAGTGGGTTCTGTTTCCATTTGTGGGTGGAAGCATCTTTGCCTCTGATGCCAATGTCATTATTCCTGGGGCTTCCAGATTTTGTTTTACTATATGGCTCTTAGCAACATGTTCCTTGCATTCTGCTCATTCTGTTTCACGCTTCACACTTCCCAAGACTGGAGATATCGATCTCTTTACTTTAAATACTTCTGTCTCCAGGCTGGCCTGTGAAAACCAGGCAGAGCCCCAGCTCTGGGAATTCAGTTGCTCCTTCTGTGCCTGCCAGAGAGAGGGATTCTAGAGAGTGGCTGATGAGGGTGTTTCCCCTCCCCCTCCTATCTAGGAATATTTTATTCAGGTATCCAAGAGGCAGCTGTGGCACAGTAAACAAAGCCCTGTCTCTGTCCTCAGAGAAACTGGGTTTTAATTTTGCCTCTGTTGTGACATGTGAGACCCTAAGAAAAATCAGTTGACTATTCTATGTCTCAGTTTCCTTTATGGTAAAATGAGAGAGCTGACCTAGTCAGCCTTTTCTAGATCTAAATCTATGGTTGTATGAGCCTGACTCTTTTATAATTTTTGTTGCTTAAAAGTTAATTGATACCTTTTGTGTTTTTACACACAGTGTTTTCCACAATATACAGCACACACTCCCAATCAACCCTTCCTAGCAGAGATAAACAGTTAAGCAAAACAAAATGACAAAGTGGTGACTTCTGACAGTTCATTTAACATTCCACATCCATGTGCTTTCCTTCCACCCCCATCTCCCCAGTGAGAGTAGCAGGGATGTACATTTCATCATGCAACCCTGGTTCACTGTCAATTAATCTGAACATTCTAAAATCTTCCTATATATGTCCTTCCTTCTTCAGGCACTGCTAATATGTTAAGAGACCTGTCTCCTAAGTCACTTCTACCCCTGCCTACTCATGCTTGCTCTGAACACAGAAAGCCAACATTTTGAAAGTCACTGGCATTTACCTTGCCTTGCTATCAGTCACTTGAGAGAGGGAAAAAAAAAACTCTCTTGGGTTCTATCCTCCCCATTTAATTTGTATTTTTAAAAATCATCAAAACTTTTTCCTTTTTTTTAATTCCTCCCTAGACTGGATTAATTCCGAGTCCCAGATTTTAATTTATTTATTAATTTATTTATTTTAAAGATATCATAACAACTCTCAGAATTAGCTTACAGAACTGGATTACACGAAGCACAGCGGGTTTAAAAATATTTCAAAGATGTTGCTTTCATGCTTCAAATCCTTGAAAAGCCAAATACGTTCACTTCTGAAACTAAATCTTGGTTTTCACTGTAAAAAAAACCCAAGAAAAGTGTTTAATAGCACATATGGCATAATTTTATTTGACATCTGTTTTGTAACAAACAATATTTAGCTCACTTATTTGCTGAATGATACAGTACATACTGCAAACAGAAAGTCCAATGAACAGTTTTTACAGAGTTTGTAATATATCAATATTTATTGCAAAAGAATGCAAAACTTAAACATCTAAGTGTGTTATTGATTGTAATATGCAAAACATTGATTACTGTATGTTGCCATTGCAAAAAAAAAGTCTGCTCAATGCCTTCTGGGGTATGAATATGAGGTGCATTTCTGAGAGCACCTCTTTGACTCCCTTTGGTGACATTTAGGCATCTACCCTCTCCACCTAATTTGTGTCATCTTATTGGAGACAGCTGTCAATATATTTAGGATGGTTTAGCTCATAACAGCAAAAATGGTGAGACTATTGGCTTAATTGCATGGAGTGATTGATTTTAATGGAAACAACATTTTAAAACTCAAAATGCACTTTCTGTTGGCAGTCCTAATAGAATGCAGTAATGAATTGACGCTCCAAACACAAATCTATGGCACTTACTGAAAGGATGAGCATAGGACAACGGTTTGGTGCATTTTTAGATCTAGCTCTAAAGTCGAATTAAATTATTCGTTGATATGATTGCACAACTAAGAATCAAGACAGAAATATAAATGGATATTACACAGTTAGCAAAATAAAACATCAAAATAATGATAATTGAAATCACAAATTGATACCTGGATACTTTTATCATCATTACTGTTACTGTTATTAAAAGGTGGTGGTGGTGAGAGGGAAACATTCAGATAACCTGCTGAATAGGATGACAAAATCAGGCAAGCATGCAATCGGATTTCCTTTCTGAATCACAGAAACTCTGAAATTGGAAGGGACTTTAGGGAAAATTTCATCCCATTTTTGCTGAAAAATTGATCTCAGTATAGTCCAGACAAGTGGTCATAAAATAGCCCCCACTTTAAGATCTCAAATGATCAGCAACTCACTACCTGCAAGGAAGCTCTACTGAGAAAATGTTTTTTACTACAACTCTGCCTCCCTTCCATCCTTTACCTTCTGACATCACTCCTCATTCTGTCTTCTGAAACAAAGCAGAAAAAGTTTAGTCTTTCTTTCATATGAGAGAGCTTCAAATATTAGAATAAAGCTGTCATATCTCCCCAATTTTCTCATCTCCAAGTTGAAAATTCCCATTTTCTTCTGTTTGACTCAGTATCCAAGAATGTGAAAAGAATGAAACATGTTAGAATAATATTTACTATTTTATCCACTCAGAATAATTTTATATTTGGTGTTGGGTCCTGACCATCTGGCTTGTGAAAAGGTAGGGATGGGTTGAGAGAATAAGAAGGTGCAAATCTAGATGTAGTACAGGAGAAGAACATATCCAAATGCTGGACCTGCCAGGTTATATTAAAGGACGGAGAAAAAGTTGGGTGCCCAAAAACAAAACAAATTGGACACTTAGCAATTCTGGGGCAGAGTAGAAGGTGTGATCTGTGGAATAGTCAGTAGAATTTAAGCACCTTGAGGATAGGCATTGCTTCATTTTTGATCACCATAATTTAGCACAGAGTTTTTCAGCATCTGTTGAATTGAAGTCAACAAAAAGAATCTTAGTAATGAAACCTAAGGATGAGACTTTGGGAAGGGATGAAATATGGGGAGCCTGGGTACTCTGTAATGTCATTTTTGCTGAGTATGTCTCCTTGCCTATACTCCTACACTTTGCTTAACTTGCTGCAGCTGTTTAATATATGTGGTTGGGCCACTTGAAAAATTAAATGAAACCCAAACTATCAGAAGGTAGAAACACATACTCAAAGAACATTAGATAAGGAAGGAACTTTAGATAACCCCCTTATTTTACATGTGGAAAAACCAATGCCCAGAAAGGTGAAATGGCTTTCCCAGTGTCATATTACCAGTAAATGGCAACGCAATGTCTTAAATCAAGGTCTTCTGACTTTGTCTCTGGTGTTCTTCTCACCATACATGCTGCTTTTCTGATCTCACTATCAGGGTCTTTCTTTGCAGTGTTAATCTCATTACTTAGGGAGGCAAATGAGATGTTACAGAAAGACATACTTGGTCAGCAGCAAAGTCAATAGACAACTATTAATAATAATAGCTAATATTTATATAGCACTTTAAAGTTTGCAAAGCACTGTACAAATATTATCTCCTTTCATCCTCAACACAACCCTGTGAAGTAGGTGCTATTGTTAGCCCTATTTTACAGTTGAAAAAACTGAGGCAGCCATCAATAAATGACTTGTCCTGAGGTGGGGTGAGGAGCATGAAACAGAGCAAGTAATTATCTGAGGCTGGATTTGAATTCACGTCTTTCTGACTTCAGGACATGGTCTCTATTCTCTGTACCATCTAGCTGCCCCATCTCTCACACCCCCTAACCCCAGGAACAGTTTTTAAATACTTCTTAGTTGGAGGCTCAGTCAATACAATAATCTCCTGTTGTTTGGGATGAAAAGGAGTTTGACTCTCATGATCTCTTTTTGCCTAAAAATTCCAGTGGTTGTCCTCTTAATATGAGGTCTGCAATGGAAACTTTGGCCTCTGGCATCTTGTGACTCTAGATATCCTGTATAATCAGGGGATTTCAGGGAGCTTAAAGCTCATTTGGTCCAATCTCTATTTTACAATGAGGAAACTGAAGGCCAAAAAGTTAGAATAAGTTGGCCAAGATTATACACATAATAAGTAGCAGAGCTAGGATTGGAACTTAGGTCCCCTGACTCTAAATACCACACTATATCCCTTGGGAGTCTTTCCATGTCTCTCTCCCCATTTTGATTTTCAATCAAGGTGTATCTTACCTAATATACTTCTCCAGATGAGTTGTTTTGAGCTGAAAACATTGTCTTCATCCTGGCTAGACTTGAAGCAAATTTTCTTTGGGTGCTCTTCTTCTTACTCTGGTTCTTCTTTCTCCCAAAGAGAGATTGAGTCTGACTAGCAAGGTGAAGGTCATTCCATCCTTTTTTCTCCATCAATTTAGTGGGGAGGGACACACTCATGCAAGTTCATGGACCATACTATTTAATAACCCACCTCTTTTTACACCTGGATTTTTCTCCTGAATGAAGCTAGAGTGAGTGCTGGCCAGGGAGGAAGCAATGATAGATGGATGCTTCTTGACCTAGTTATCTATTTAGCTATCCCTGGAGGTTGGAGTGCCCCCTGAGACTGGAGGTTCCCCTGAGGTTAAAGGCTCAGATGTAATGATCTGAAGCTCAATTCAAAACTGGAAACTCCATCTCTAGCTCAACTGAAAAGTCTTCAAGAAACAGCTCTCTGCCTTTTTTTTTCCCCAACAGCAATTAGAAACCATGAGGGAAACAGAAAGCAGGATTGAACAATATATGTCACAAGAAAATAAGAACATTACAAAACTAGGATAAATAATAATAATTTTTCCAGCTTAATGAAACTCTGTAGATATAAAAAGCAGGAGAAAGGGGATTTTTTTTTACAGACCTTAATTATAGCAGGGTTGTTAGTAAATTTACTGAATTGCAAATGTAAAATATTCTGATGGCCTGAGTAAAACCACATATTTAAGCCTTCTAAATGAACATTTCTGTTTTTTGAGTAATTTGTACCATCTGTGTCAAAATTCTGAGTCTAAAAAAAAATCGGTGGAACAAATGTTGGTTCCATAAAACAGTCCTAGTTCATTGTTGAAATTGTCACACATTAACATTGCAGGCCATCTGGGGAGACAAAAGACTCTAACCAGATTGCTAAAATGATTTTATTGGTCTGCTATTAATCAGTATGTGGCATAATATTTAAGCAAAAAGGAGTGATGAGGTGAAGTGGAGTCCTTTAACCACCCCGGGTGTAGTGGTTGTTTGGTAACCTTATTACACCAGGGAGCGTTGCATTTTTAAAGCAAGGACCCTCATCAGGAAGTGTAAATAAAAGACAGGGCAATATTTCCAATTTTTCTAAAAGGCAAAGTACAAGGGACTCAGCTGAGTTGGGGCTGCTGGCACGCTGCGACGGAGAGGTTTCATTCAACTGGGTGTGTGTGGGGGTGCTGTACCCACAGCCATGCTGGAATTAATTGAATTGAATTTCTGAGTGTGAGGCTGCAAATCTGATTCTACTTCATCCTAAGATAACGACCCCTGGGATTCACAGCTGCCGCTTAACCCTCTGTGCTCTTGTCTACAAGGCAGAGTCTTGGGGTGGCCCCAGTAAGACTGAGATGCTCTTTGAAGGACTTTTGTTCTTACTTTGAGTTCCAATTTTTGTGAACTTGAAGATAAGAACTGGAAAGGGTGGGAGTGTTTAGTCCAATCCTCTCGTTTTACAGATTGGGAAATTGAGGTCCTGGGAGGTTTTAGCTTGAAGTGAGATTTCTAACAATGAAATCTATCCAAGAGTAGGATTGTGGCCTCTGGAAGCGGTGAGTTCGCCATCATTGGACCACTGGGTGATGCCATATTGCAGAGAGCACCAAGCCTGGAGTCAGGAAGACATTTGCTAGATGTCAGACCTGGTCTCGAACACTTGTAAACTGTGTGATCCTAGACCAGTCACTTAACCCCATTTACCTCAGTTTGCTCATCTGTAAAATGAGCTGGAAAAAGAAATGGCAAAATTCTCTAGTATCTTTGCCAAGAAAACCCCAAATGAGGTCACAAAGAGTTGGACATGAGTGAACAACGAATTTATTTCTTTGTGATTCCAAATCCCTGGCTCTTTCCTTTATTTTGCCTGCTTAACTGGGGGTGTTGGCCTGAATTCTCCATGGCCATGTGGGTTTCCTTGGATATCTCACCCCTTCGTCTGATATGGTCTGCTGGTCTCTCGACTGCTGAGCCCAGTGCCCTGGTTGTGGTTGTGATACTGGGAATGGGTCCAGCCTGTTTTGTGGAGGCCATCACACTCTGCGCTTAGCAAGGAAGTGTAGGCAGGAAGCAAAGACATCCACAACGAGAGAATTAGACAATTTACATAAAATACTAACTAGATTACAGAATGCCAACAATTTCAGGATGACATGGAAGTAATTTTGTGGTACAGAAAATAAGTATAAAAGGAATTATATAGAATGAAGACTTCATCCTAGCTCTTTAATATAATCTGCTCTTTTTCAGCCTTTTGAAATCCTACTCATCCTTCAATTCCTCCATGGAATTTTTGCTGTTCCCCTCAGCTAGGAGTGTGTTTTTTCCTTCTGGAATAATTCCTCAAAGCATTCTGTACCTTTTCTAGGAATTTGCTATGTTCTTGATTTTGTTATATTGATTTCTGGACCTATCTCATCTCCCCTACTAGACTCCTTGAAATCAGGGAATGGCTTCATGATTCTTCGTATGTGGCTTTGTTTAAATCTTACCTCAATCTCACTTTTAAAAATATTTTTGGAGACAATCAGGGTTGTGACTTGAACATGACCCATAGGAGGTAAGTGTCTGAGTTTGGATCTGAACTCTATCCACTGCACCACCTAACTGCTCCCAACCTTACTTCTTTTCTTTTTTTTTCTTTTCTTTTTTTTATTATGGCTTTTTATTTATAAGATATATGCATGGGTAATTTTTCAGCATTGACCCTTGCAAAACCTTCTCTTCCAACTTTTCCCCCTCCTTCCCCGCACCTCCTCCCCTAGATGGCAGGTAGACCCATAAATGTTAAATATGTTAAAGTATATCCAACGTTACTTTCTCCAAACAGCCTTTCCCAGTCCCATCAGTATTAGTAACTTCCCTCTGAGATTACTTTAATGTACTTTCTGTTTATCTTTGAAGAACATGATTATTTACGTGTTCTCTCTTTTACTAGAAGGTAAGTTCCTTTAGGGCAAACCTTGTTTTTGTCTGTTTTGCATCTCCAGCACCCAGAGGGGCTTAGAACATAATAAGCACTTAATAAATTCTTATTGACTTGACTTGTATCTTTCTCAGTGTCTAGCAGAGAGTTTAAAAAACTTTTTTGTACCATAGTTATTTCCTGATGCGAAATCACTCCCTCCTAGATATGGAAAAGTTTATTATAACAGAATCATTTAAGAAGAAATAACTTCATTTAATATTACATGCAATATTTCAAACCATAATCTCCCAGCTCTCCCCTGAGAGACAAAAATATGTATGTTTGTTCAGCTATTCTCTAAGACAAGATAGGTCATTATAATTAAGCATGGTTTGGCTAACATTTTAACACTCATTTTACTGAGTTGAAATAATTGTGGAAGGTGTCATAGAAATGGAAAAATTTGAACTGGGCTTGAAAGATGTATTTGGCTAGGTGAGGTAGAGAAACAGATAGGAGAATATTTTATACAGGACAGACAACATTGTGGTGAGAACAGGAGATATCGATGAGACTCGGGATAATTTCAGGAGGTACAAGGCCAAGGTGCTGCAGGATGCACCTTAAACCACTTGGGAGAGTCTGTCAGTGGGGTCTTTGTGGACCTTTGCTCCACTGGGGATAGGATGCCTTTGTCAGGCATTGCTGATTGTTCCTCGAGATTATGTTAATATCCAATAAACCCTTTCAAATTTCCATAATACTTTGAAGGTTACAAAGCATTTCCCTGTGTATCAGCCCATTTGATCATCACATGAATATGGAATCAGGATGGAATAGGATTAGAAGGGACTTTAGAGGGCATGGAGTCCTACCCCTCTCATTTTACAGATTAGGAAACTGAGGCACAGACCATTTAGAAACTTGTTCAAGATCACATAACTAATAAGCATCAGAGGCACATTTGAACTTGAAGGCCAAGTCTAGTCCCCTATCCACTACGCTGTGCTAGGGCATGGATTATTATTATTTTAATAATCATATCATGGTTATCGTAAAAGGCAAAGTGACTACCCAGGGTCCCAGCACTAATAAAAGGCATAGATGGGATTGGGTCTCCTCACTCCTAGGTAAATATTCTCTTTTCTCTGACTCTCATCAGTATCATTCACCTGTTTTAGATCAGGGATCACACAGGGAAATAGTAATTGGCAGCTCTCCGACTTCTCCGACAGGGATCATGAGCACTGAGGAATTGCTCCAATCTGGGGTCTACAGAGTCCTCTTCATTGTTGGTGTTGGTGACATCAAAGTTCAGGTCTTTGGCTCAGTGTCAGAGCCTCAGAGGTGCTAATAGGTAAGGACCCCCCTAACTCACAGAATGTTCAACAAAGCATCTTATAAGGTAATGAGCTTCCCATTAGTTTTTATCTCTATATCCCCAGCACTAAGTACAGGCAGGATCAAACACATAGGGTTTAATAAATGCTTATCGATTAACATTCAGTCTCTGAAGGTATACAAGTAAAAACTGCATTAGTCCTTGTTGGGAATGCTAAAGGGGAGAGTCTTTTGAGGAGTGAGAAACTGGACTGACGTGCCTCAGAGATCCCTTACGCACTACTAGGAGATCGTCTAAGTCTCCTCACCCACAACAACAATGACTCAGGAGGGAAAGTGATTCTAAGAGTGTTTAAGACAAAGCCAAACAAAAGCTTCAGAAGATAAAGGAAGGGGAAAGCTGAGCATTTCTCTATTTTCCCATCAGGAATTATCAGAGGATTTGAACCAGTAATGAGTACGGCCTGAGGAGCTCTCCCGATAATTCCCTCCTTGTTAGACATTATTGTTAGCACTTAAATGTCTTACACTTAAGTAATAACCATTGAGGTGCAGGGAATTTCTTGGTGACTAATGACTTGCTGGTGGGGAGTTGATGGCCCAAGGTGTAGCTAAGGGCCATTAACCCCCTCTGGTCATTAATCCCAAGAAATGCCCTGGGCTAAGGTCATTATTGCTCCTCAACAGGAGAAAAGAAACAACAAAATAAAGCTTTATTTTAATGCTTGGTGTAGCTTGAAAGGGTCCAGCTTTCTGAAAACAATTGCGAGATGGCATGGGACCTGTTCAGATGTTGAAGCTAAACCAAGCATAGGGATAGATGGTGGGGAGCTAGGGCCTGAAGGTGTGTTAACTAGTTTGTGAGCTCCTTAGGAGGGAGACTATTCAACAAGTTCAGCATCCATCCATCCATCCATCCATCCATCCATCCATCCATCCATCCATCCATCCATATACATTTTCCTATGCTTTCTTGAATTCCTCACATTTGCCCTTTATTACTGAATAATAATGTTCCATGAAATTCATGTACCATAGTCTTTATGGTCATACCTGATGGGCACCTATTCTATTTCCACTTTGCTACTGCAACAAGTGACACCATGAATATTTTGTTGTCTATTAGAACTTTGTTTCCCTATTGATCTCTTTTGGAAATTTTCTTTCAAGGGACATTTATTGAACATCTACTGTGTATTTTACTTTAATGTCAGTATTCTTATTTTAGGTGTTAAAAGAACACTCAGTATTCTTTCCTATTCAGTACAATAATCAATATTAAGTTCCTACTCTATGTCAAGTACTATATCCAGTTCTGGGGGCTTTAAATAAGACATGGTTCCCTTATGTAGGACAAAAACCTAAAACATGGAATTTGGATCTGATTTCCAGTCCAGTGCTTTTTCCATTTGTGTCTAAAGGGAACCTCTCACAGGATTGTAGGGTCTCATTAAATGTCTTTTAAAAGATTTCACAGTTCATTGGAAAGATTCTTAACAACAGAGACAGGAGACTTGGATTCCAATCTTGACTCGGCTGCAAATCTGTGAAGATTTGGACAAATCATTCTCTCTTCTTCCCTTTCTCTCTCTATTAAATGAAGAAGTTGGATGATATGTTCTCTAAAGTCTCCTTCAGCTTTGATAATTTATTAACTTCTATGAATAATGAAAATCCCCCTAGGGATTTTTTTATAGATAATAATAACAAAAACAGACAGCAGTTAGCTCCATGATGACCTCATTGCTGGCAGAGAGTGCTCTGACCTGACCCCTAAAGGTTGTGTGTTTTTCTTCTGTCTGTGGGGTGATGCTGGCCTAGTGCCACGATGGCCTATATAAGGATTCAGGAATGAATCTTGGGAGGTGATTGTCATGATGACTCCATGATGGAGAGGAATAACAGAGAAATGTCACTGCTGCTGGACAAAAGTGTTGCGTTATCAGCCATGTGCCATTGAAAAGTGGATTAAAATGTCATTATAACATAGCAAATTAAGCACCCAGCTAAGTAAAAAAAACGAAGAAAAAAAAAAGATAGGCAGGGAGTGGCTACTCTATTCAGAATCCTGTTGCAACTTTTAGGTCCTCTAGTGAAAGACTTAGCCTTAGACTGAAGGAAGAATGGACACAGTGAGGAGATGCTAGATTGTTAACTCCATGAGGGCAAGGCTTGAATTCTTAATGTTTGTACTGCCCTTAATAAGGCACTCATGGAAAAACTGGGTGGGAAAGCAAAAGTAGAATTGGATTTGGAGCAGGAAACTATATTGCCACCATTTACTATATGCATGACTTTTAACTCTAGGAGCTTTAATTTCTTCCTCTAAAAATGGAGTAAGAAAACTTGTACTACTTACAAGGGTATAATGAGAGTTCAAGTGGAATAATAGGTATTGTGTTCTATGACTATAAAACTATGAAAATATCAGCGATTGTCGTCGTCATCATCATCATCATCATCACTACTTCTGGATCCAGAGAAGGGCTGGTGATAGAGAGAGTGTTTGTATTGGAGTAAGGAAGGTGTAGTTTCAAATATCACCTTACTAGTTATGTGACCTGGGTGGGGCAAAGTATTTATCTCTATGTGTCTAAAATAGCCTCCTAGGATTTAGTTAGTAAGTCTCAGATAATTTGCATCATCTACATCAGTGAAGGAAATTCCTATACCTGGAATCCCTCTTCCCTGCCTCCCAAGAGCAGTCTGTCAATAAGTATGTTTTAAGCATTCATTATGTCAAATATTATGTAAGTGCTAGAGATATAAAGAAAAGCAAAAAAAAAAATTAAAAAGGCTCTTTTATCAGAGGGTATAGCCTAATTACAGATCTTTCTTGTATTTGTATCATTGAATTTAGAAGTTGGAAAGGATCTCATGAATTCTCTCTATAACATTTCTAACAAGGGAATAACTACCATCAATCTCAGCCTTTTTTGATGCAGATATAACTCCCGGGGGAATCCCATTCCACTTATGGATAGCTCTCTTAGTTAAGAGGAGGTAGCTCGATGGCTCAGAGGAAAGAGTACTAGGCCTGGAATCAGGAATATCTGAATTTAAATCTAGCCTCAGATGCTTTCTAGCTGTGTGATCCTGTGCAAATCACTTAATTTCTGCCTTAATTAAAGAGAGGAGAAAATGGCAAATATCTCTAGTATCTTTATCAAGAAAAGCCTAATTAATGCTAACATGTTTTGTTTTGGTTTTCTTTTTAGTCATATGAGGCCATAAGGATCCTTACCCAGAGTTTAGTGGCCCTTTTCTACTTGGGTTTGACCACATTGGGCCAAAAGATCTCTAAGATTTTCTAGCTTTTCAACTTAAGATCTTATGGTTAAGTGAAATGATGTCTAGTATATTTCATTACTCTTTCCTACTTTGGGACTCTGTAGCTCTCAGATTTGAAAAGAACTTTATATACACAATCTCATTTGATTCTAACAACAGTACTGTGAGGTAGTTGCTATCATTATCCTCATTGTACAGTTGAGGAAACTGAGGCAGACAGCTGAAATAATAGGAGCTCATAGCCAGTAAGTAAGTGTCTGACAGCATCAGAAGGCAAATCATCCTGACTCTGTAGCCCAGTGCTTTGTCCAAGGTCCCAATGCCTCCTATCTCTACCCAGCCTTAGGGAATTAAAAGTAAGTACAAGGAGTTAGGCAGGATGGATAGAGAGATATTGAAGAACTCTCACTGTAATGAATACTTTTCTAGACATGTATGGGATGTTGCTGATGTTTTTCACTTGTTTCAATCACGTCCAATTCTTTATTACTCGTTTTGGGGTTTTCTTGGCAAAGATATGGGAGTTGTTCGCTATTTCTTTTTCCAACTCATTTTACAGATAAAGAAACTGTGGGAAAGGTAAGGAATTTGATTAGTCACAGGTCAGAGGATGGATTTGAATTCAGGTCTTCCTGACTCCTGAACCAGGCCCTATGTACTCTGTCATCTACTTGCTCATGGACAGGTCTGGATCCCTTAGCTTCCTGCCCCTGTTTTTTCATCTACAAAATGAAAGCATTCAATCAGATGACCTCTGAGATTTCCTCCAATTTTAAAAGTCTATGAGCCTATATGATTCCCTCTTAAATTGGATCTCAGAGCCAATTCGCAGGGGTCCTCAAACTTTTTAAATAAGGGGCCAGTTCACTGTCCCTCAGACTGTTGGAGGGCCGGACTATAGTAAAAACGAAAACTTTGTTTTGTAGGCCTTTAAATAAAGACACTTCATAGCCCTGGGTGAGGGGGATAAACGTCCTCAGCTGCTGCATCTGGCCCGCAGGCCTGAGTTTGAGGACCCCTGCAATAAAATATAGGAAAAAGAGAACTGGATTTAGAGTCAAGAGACCTGAATTCTAGTGCTGGTTTTGTTACTAAATTGCTATATGATCTTAATTAATTCATTTCAACTTCTGTCAACCTCACTTTTACTCATCTGACAAATGGGTATAAGATCTAGTTTCTGTCCATCACCAACCAGTGGATATAATGAGATAATATGACAACCTTAGCCTTACGATTTGTTTCATTTCATATGAAATGTTATATTTCTTCAAACAGTTCCTTATTTATTGTAAGGAGTCAGAGGATGATGGTAAAGAAACTTGGAGGGTGATATAGACTTTAAGTGAAAGAAATTATTCCTCTTCTTTTATGTCTCCAACAGCATTTCCCCCTTAGTCTATCTCAAAGGCTCAAAGGAGTGAGGGCCAAAGAGGGAGAGTGGAAAGTGGCTCCTGGAGAGCTGAGGGGATGAATGGAGCCCTGAGGTGGATGACTTTGCAAGTGACCTTCTGAATAGTCCATAGCTAATTATGGAGCTTTCAGGAAGATGCTTTTCCCTTCCCTTCCCTAATGTGTGGTTCTGAAAAGTTCATGGCCCTTTGCTGAAGAACCTGCTATCAGAAGCCTGTGGTGTTGCCCCTTCCTTTGACCCCCTCCCCACATTGGTCTAGCCATTTCTCCTTTCCTTTTTACTAATGGGGGTGTCAGCTCATTTTCCCCAACTCTCCTCCTCACCCATAAGGCTTTTTGAGAGGCTAATTTCCCTATTCTCTATCAGTGTCCATTCTCTGCATTGTCACCAATATGGCCTTAGGGAGTGAAGCAAAATGCAAAGATGTTAAAGTTTATTTTTATTTGGGGCCCCTAGTACTCATCACTCCTTCTCAGCTCCCTCTGTATTTATCCTTCCTCTTTTAGAAAATATTCTGTGACCTCACCAGGTATTCCTCTTAAGAAGAAGGACACTGTAAACTCTTTACTTGAGGCGTTAGGAAATATCTAGATAATCCCTCTCAAAGGCTTTATATTTTAAAAGAGAATCCTAGAGAGGACAATGCAAATCCAAAGAAAATACTTTTTAGTGGTGATATTTTAGGGGCTATATTGGGGGGGTGGCAGCACATTTTGGGGTACATTGATTACACCGTACCACACAGCTACCTGCATGTACCATACACCTCCGACATGTGTCTGTGGGTCCTGCCTCCTTCTGAAGTCACTATTTTAATCACTGTCTAGTTTGCTTGGGGACTTTTTTCCCCAAGAGATAGGGAGGCTTCTGCCTCTGTACATTAGCAAATAGTAGGGCCTCTCCTCTGTGGGAGGGCTTGCCCCATCTTACCCCACTCCACACTACCTGAGAGGTCCTGATGAATGTCGAGAGAGAGAGAGAGAGAGAGAGAGAGAGAGAGAGAGAGAGAGAGAGAGAGAGAGAGAGAGAGAAGCCTGATCTAACTTTGAAGAGTTTAAAATTCCTTTGTGGTTTTTCTTCCCCTTTCTCTCCCTCCCTCAGGTTCTAAATCCAATCTAGCTCCTGGCCAACCGGTGGAATTAAAGGATTAAGAGCTACCCAGGTTTTATCCCGATATGAAAAGATTTCTCAGAGAGGCTCATAGTTCAGAGTCCAAAGCCAGCAAAATCATTCCTCGGTAGGAGCCGAGTATTGTTTTGAAAGCCTTATTGGAACCACCTTTTGAGCTGTTGGCTGAAGCATCACAGTTTCACTTATCTCTTAAGACCTCTCTCATAATTGCTCTATGTCCAACAAGCAAAGGGAACTCCAGGCGTTATCTGTTAAGGATCCTTTAATCCAGTTTCATAAGGACAAAGGGGGTAATCAGGACACCTCTGATTCCCGCCTAAAGTCAAGCAGAATTTTAGATGAGCCCTAAGTCCCTTTGTCCCAAGTTTCAATGACAAAAAATATTCTGTTCTTTTGGCGGAGGAGCTAAGGAAGGGGAGGGGAGGTCAGAGATCTGCCGTTTTAATTGTGCACTGCAAAGACTGTTGTATTATGTTATTTGAACTTTAATGGCTTATTGGGGATGTCACTTTCCAATAGGCCCTAGAGTAACAACCTTGTAAGAGGTGAATATTTGTCGTATGGATCAGGTTTTGAAGGATAGTCCTGAAGGAGCTGGCAGAGCCCACATGTGGGCAGCTTTTGGGCAGTATCTGAGGAAATTCTTCATTTTAAAAGACTTTAGAGAGCTGGATACTGGGGAGCCTGGTAATTTGATATGGGAACATGAACATTTTGAAACTTATCAAAGAAGTACTGTTTTTGCCTCCCCAAGTACCTTTGGGATTCAGAGACACAACACCCAAAAATCCAGCCAAACCTTACACTGGAGTCAGCATACAGAAATAATGTCCGTGTATCACAGAATCACAGAATGTCAGAGTTGGAAGGGACCTCAGACCCCATCTAGATTGGATGAGAATCCTCTCCCTCATATCCTAACTGACAAATGGTCAGTAGGTCTTACAGTTTTGGCTTGATTTTTTTTTTTTCCTTTTGGAAACTAGGTCTCCTTATCTCTCAAAGGCTGGAAATTCAGTGGCTGCTCTTGGACCCAATCCCAATGGAAGCTGTGATATAGTCTTTTCCCACCTGGACTGCTTTGCCCCTGATTGGCTACAGGGTCCACCATATTGGTGCCACACTTTGGACCTCCAACTACTGCATTTCATGATTCACCAGCCTCAGTTTCCCTGTTCATAGAGATTCTGAAATGCCATTCAACCACATCTGGCTTGGTTTTTGTTTAAAGATAGAGTGAAGGGGGAGACTCACTATCTCTAAAAGCTAACTATTCTATTTTAGGATAAAGCTAATTGTTGGGACAGTTTTTTTTTTTTTAACACATATCCTATAGTTGTCCCTTTGGGGCTGTTGCCCATTGCTCCTATTTGATATGTGAACATGAACATTTGAACATAACTTCTGGAGCGAACCAGAACTACTCTTCCATGGGACAGAATTTCAAACATCTCCCTATGTCTTCTTTTTTCCAGGGAAAAGAAACATTCTCAGTTCTTTTGATTCTCATGACAAGACCTCTTTAAAGAATCCTTATGACTCCCTATTGGACACTTACCAGCTTATCAATGTGCTTCCTAAAATGTGGCACCCAGAACTAAGGCAATATTTCAGATACAGGCAGAGGACAGAAAGAGCTATTCCCAGGTTTTTTAGGGGCCTGGGCTATAAACCTTCCGCCTCTTATCTCCCTCCTGCTTCCCAGAGCGGAAAAGAAAGGCTGGCCAGGTGATTTCCATCTGCCTGAAAGCAACATCTCAGGGCCAGGAGTCACCTTCCTGTCTGTTGTGCTGCTTGCTCTACAGCCACAGGTAAGAAGAAGAGAGAGATCTTTCTCCTCCTACACCTTCCACTTCCCAATGTTTGTTTCCTGAGAAAAAGCAGCAAAGCACCCGGCTGGGCTGACTTCCATCTAGCTAGCACAGTGCTTACTTCCTGCTGCCAACCTGATCTCTGACCTCAATGTGGATGTGTCTGATACAAAAAGAAGCAATCTTCCTTCTGGCCACAAACCTTCCATTTCCTTTTAAATCTGTCCCTTGAAAAGGAAGAAGAAAGTTGATGGGGAGCACAATTCCCTTTCCTAGTAGTACAGGTTAAGTTTCTAACTCCTGCCTAATTACAGCCTTCAGAGAGAAGAATAAATAGTAGTGAAACAGGGCCTTCCATCTGATTATTTGTGTGTCTACCTCATGCTTCAGTTGTCTTCAGAGTAACCTCCAGTCATTCCTTCTACTCAATGATGATCCTTCTCACAACGGTCATACTCTGATCATACAAATTTCAGTGATTCTGAACCCCTCTTGTCACCATCCAAATACCATTCCTTATCGCCCTTCACATGATTTGTCATTCCCAATTCCTCCCATTCCAAACTTCCCTCTCCCAATCACCATCTCCTTCACGATACCCTCTGGAATGCTTGTTCTATGGATGACAAACTTCCTTTCATCCTAAATCTTTCCCTTTCCCACTTCTTCCATCTTCCAGCTGTTCCTGAAACCTGGCTTACCCATGTTGCCATAACCTCCCTAGCTGTCCTGTCCAGGATTGGCTGCACTTTTGCTCATAATCCCTTGGGTGACTGGTAGAGTTATGGCTTGGAATACTTCTTGCTCCCCATTGCCACTTCCAGGTTCTCTTCTTACCTCCATCACTAAGTAATCTCTCCTTTGAGGTTGATGCTGTTCACTTCTACCACCTAATGAATATCTTGGTAGCTATTGTCTACAGACCTCGTTTTCTCTCATTCTTCTTCAATGAGTTTGATATATGGCTCATAATCTTCCTCTCCTCCTCAACTCCTTCCTTCACATGCTCTCAAACTTCAACATATTACAGGCCTCTCCTCCAAGCATCCTACCCACTCAGTTCTTAACTAATTAATTGCCCATGACCAATAGGTCATATTCCACCACACCTTAGTCATATGCAAAGAAGATCATACATTTCATCTTGTCATCACTTAAAAATGTACCAACTCCATGTTCAATTCCAAATTTTCCCTATCCAAAACCTATTGGCTTGTTACCTCTCCCTCTACTTTCCCTTAACAAACCCTTTCTTTGTATACACTCTGACTGACAATTCATCAATCTCTTAATTCTCTTCCAGGCCATCATCTTCAAAGCTACCCAGACCTTGAACTAGCTACTTTTTCCTCTTTTCACCATCTTGACTTCTTGATGAATCAATTCAGTTTCATTCTGTCTCTCCCTTTTTCTAATATCATTTCATTGATTGCATCCAACTGAACTTCAGTCTTGGAACTTTCCCACCATCTACTGTCTTCTACTACACTCATACTGAAAAAAAATTACACAGCTAATCTGATTGAATCCTCTCCAAATTTATGTCACATACCACAACTCAGCCCTCACTGCTGTTACACAATCCTACTATATTTTTCTTATCAGTCCACTATCCTATTCTCCACAGCAGCTCTTCCAAACTTGTTCATCCCTCCTTCAGCCTTCCATACACCCTCCTATACCAATCTCTTTCAGTTGAGCTCTCTGCTTCCTATTTTACAGAAAAATAATTAAGACCATTTTTTTGTGTTTTCCCTTTTATTCCCTCTTTTTCCACTCAGATACCTTCTGCTACCATCTCCTTCACCTTTCTCTCAAATGATGGTCTTACTCTTTATCATAGTTAACTCCTCCATCCCCTTCCATCTCATTTCCTCCAGTAGATTAATCTCTCCATTATTCCCACTCTATCACATATTTTCTTTCTCTTTATAAATAATTTTTCCTAGTTTGTTTCTTCCCTTCTAATCTTGTTTGCATTAGTTTTGTTTGTACAAAAGCTTTTAAATTTGATATAATCAAAATTTTCTATTTTGTGATCAATAATGATCTCTAGTAGTTTTTTTGTCACAAATTCCTTCCTCCTCCACAAGTCTGAGAGGTAAACTATCCTATGTTCCTCTAATTTATTTATAATCTCATTCTTTATGCCTAAATCATGAACCCATTTTGATCTTATATTGGTGTATGGTGTTAAGTGTGGATCCATGTCTAGTTTCTGCCATGCTAATTTCCAGTTTTCCCAGCAGTTTTTGTCAAATAGTGACTTCTTATCCCCAAAGTTGGGATTTCTGGGTTTGTCAAACACTATATTGCTATAATTATTGACTCTTTTGTCCTGTGAACTTAACCTATTCCACTGACCAACTAGTTTATTTCTTAGCCAATACCAAATGGTTTTGGTGACTGCTGCTTTATAATATAATTTTAGATCAAGTACAGCTGGGCCGCCTTCATTTGATTTTTTTCATCAGTTCCCTTGAAATTCTTAATCTTTTGTTCTTCCAAATGAATTTTGTTATTATTTTTTCTAGGTCATTAAAATAGTTTTTTTGGAGTCTGGGATAGCACTAAATAAATAAATTAGTTTAGATGGCATTGTCATGTTTATTATATTCGCTTGGCATATCCAAGAACACTTAATATTTTTCCAATGGTTTAAATCTGACTTTATTTGTGTGGAAAGTGTTTTGTAGTTTTGCTCACATAGTTCCTGACTTTCTTTTGGCAGATAGATTCCCAAATATTTTATGCTATCGACAGTCATTTTGAATGGATTTTCTCTTTGTATCTCTTGCTATTGGATTTTGTTAGTGATATATAAAAATGCTGAGGGTTTATGTGAATTTATTTTGTATCCTGCAACTTTGTTAAAGGTGTGGATTATTTCTAATAGCTTTTTAGTAGAATCTCTGGGGTTCTTTAAGTATACCATCATATCATCTGCAAAGAGTGATAATTTGGTTCCCTCATTACCTACTCTAATTCTTTTAATCTCTTTCTCAACTCTTATTGCCGAAGCTAGCGTTTCTAATGCGATATTGAATAGTAATGGTGATAGTGGGCAGCCTTGTTTCACTACTGATCTTATTGAAAATGATTCCAGTTTATCCCCATTACATACAATGTTTACTGATGGTTTTAAATAGATGCTCCTGACTATTTTAAGGAAAAGTCCATTTATTCCTATACTCTAAAGTGTTTTTATTAGGAATGGATGTTGGATTTTATCAAATGATTTTTCTGCATCTGTTGAGATAATCATATGGTTTTTCTTAATTTGTTTATTGATATAGTCAATAATAGTTTTCCTAATATTGAACTAGCCCTGCATTCCTGGTATAAATTCTACTTGGTCATGGTGTATTTTCTGTAATCTTTTTGCTAATATTTTATTTAAGATTTTAGCATCAATATTCATTAGGGAGATTGGTCTATACTTTTCTTTCTCTGTTTTCAACCTACCTGGTTTAGGTATCAGTACCATGTCTATGTTATAAAAGGAATTTGGTAGGACTCCTTCGATCCCTATTTTTTCAAATAGTTTATGTAGCATTGGAGTTAATTGTTCTTTAAATGTTTGGTAGAATTCACATGTAAATCCATCTGGTCCTGAGGATTTTTTCTTATGAAGTTGATTAATAGCTTGTTCTATTTCTTTTTCTAAAATGGAACGATTTAACCACTTTGCTTCTTTCTCTGTTAATCTGGGCAAGCTATATTTTTGAAGGCATTCTTCCATTTCATTTAAGTTATCAAATTTATTGGCATAAAGTTGGGCAAAGTAACTCCTAATTATTGTTCTAATTTCCTCTTCATTAGTGGCAAATTCTCCCTTTTCATTTTTAAGACTAACAATTTAATTTTCTTCTTTCCTTTTTTAAATTAAATTTATTAAGGGTTTATCTATTTTGTTGGCTTTTTCATAAACCCAACTCTTAGTTTTATTTATTAATTCAATAATTTTTTATTAATCTCTCTTTTTATTTTTAGAATTTCCAGTTTAGTGTTTGGGGTTTTTTAATTTGTTCCTTTTTCTAGCTTTTTTAGTTGCAGGCCCAATTCATTGACCTTCTCTTTCTCTATTTTATGCAAGTAGGCCTCTAGAGATATAAAATTTCCCTTTATTACCGCTGTGGCTGCATTCCACACATTTTAGTATGACATCTCATTATTGTCATTTTTTTGAGTGAAATTACTAATTATGTCTATGATTTTCTGTTTCACACAATCATTCTATAGGATGAGATTATGTAGTTTTCAATTATTTTTTGGTCTATTTTCCTTTTTTTTTTATTGAATGTAATTTTTATTGCATCATGATCTGAAAAGGATGCATTTACTATTTCTGCCTTTCTACATTTGAATTTGAGGTTTTTATGTCCTCATATATGGTCAATTTTTGTATAGGTTCCATGAGCTGCTGAGAAGAAAGTGTACTGCTTTCTGTCTCCATTTAGTTTTAGATCCAAAGATCTATCATACCTAACTTTTCTAGTATTCTATTTACCTCTTTGACTTCTTTCTTATTTATTTTGTGGTTTGATTTATTTGATTCTGAGAGTATAAGGTAGAGATCTCCTACTATTATTGTTTTGCTGTCTATTTCTTCTTGTAGCTCTCTTAATCTCTCTTTTAAGAATTTAGATGCTACACCACTTGGTACATATATGTTTAACACTGATATTGCTTCATTATCTGTGCTACCCTTTAGCAATATATAGTGCCCTTCCTTATCTCTTTTAATTAGATCAATTTTTGCTTTTGCTTGATCTGAGATCAGGATGGCTACCCCTGCTTTTTTGACTTCCCCTGAAGCATAGTAGAATCTGCTCCAACCTTTTACCTTTACTCTATATGTATCACCCTGCTTCAAGTGTGTTTCCTATAAACAACACATTGTAAGATTCTGGCTTTTAATCCAGTCTGCTATCCGCTTCTGCTTTTTCGGGGAGTTTACCCCCTTCACATTTATGGTTAAAAATTACTAATTCTGTATTTCTTGCTATCTTGTTAACCCCTGCTTATGCTTTTCTCCTTTCCTTCTTCCTTTCCCCCCCTCCCCAGTATTAAACTTGCCTCTAACAGCCTTCCTTTTTTAGGGTCCCTCCCCTTACCTTAGAATTCCTCCCCTTTTATTACCCCTTTTCCTCACAATTTCTGTATTTCCTTCCACTTAGCTTATTCTTTCTCTTTTCACTTTTCCACTCCCACTTTTCAGTGAGGTGGGAGAAATTTCTCTGTAAGTTGAATATGTCTAACATTTTTCTCTTTAAGGCAATTCTGATGAGAGTAAGATACACACTGTGTTCATCCCCCTCCCTCCTTTCCCTCAGATATAATAAGTTTCCTTTGCCTCTTTGTGAGATGTAGTACCCCCACTTTACCCTTTTTCTAGTACAATTTCCTTTCCACCTTTAGTTTCTTTTTTTATATTATAACTGTAAAATCAAATTATACACATGTTCTTTATGTATATTCATAACAGAAATATAGTTCCCATGATTTATTTTTACCTTTTTATGTTCTCTTGAGTCCTACATTTGGAGATCAAACTTTTTGTTTAGTTGCGGTTTTTTCATCAGAAATAGATGAAATTCACCTATTTCATTGAATATCCATCTTCTTCCCTGAAAAAAAAAATGTTCATTTTGACTGGGTAAGTTATTTTTGGTTGCATACTGAGTTCTTTAGCCTTTCAGAATATCAGATTCCAGACCCTTTGGTCCTTTAATGTGGATGCTGCTAGATCCTGAATAATCCTTATTGTGGCTCCTCTATATTTGAATTTTTTTTCCTAGCTGCTTGTAGTATTTTTTCCTTGGTCTGATACTTCTGGAATTTACACAATATTTCTTAGAGTTTTGATTTTGGGGTGTCTTTCAGTAGGTGATCAATGAATTATTTCAATATCTATTTTATCCTCTGTTTCTCTAACATCTGGGCAGTTCTCTTTGATGAGTTATTGGAAAATAGTGTCCAGGCTCCTTTTTTCATCATAATTTTCAGGAAGTCCAATAATTCTCAGATTATCTCTCCTAGATCTATTTTCCAGGTCTGTTATTTTTCCAAGTAGGTATTTGACATTTTTTTCCCATTGTTTCATTTTTTTGGTTTTGCTTGACTGATTTGTGGTATCTCCTCTAGACATTCATTTCCATTTGTTCAATTCTGATTTTTAATGAATTGTTTTCTTCATTTACTTTTTAAAATTTCTTTTTGTTATTGTCCAATTGAGTTTTTAAGTGAGTTGTTTTTTTCTGTGGATTTTTTTTTCCATTTTGTGAATTTTATTTTTTAGAGAGCTATTTTCTTTTTCCAATTCACTGATTCTGTTTTTCCAGGATTTGATTTCTTTATCCACTTTATCTTTAAATGAGTGGGATGACTTATCCAGACACTTTTGCCAAGCTTCCCTTTCCTTTCCCCATTTTTCTTCTAGCTCTATTGCAAGAGCCTTTTTAATTTCTTCTATGAGAGTCTTGTGTGGTGAGGACCAGATCATATCTGCCTTTGGGGATTCATCTGGAGACACTCTGTTTTTAGTCTCCTCAGGGTTTGAAGTCTGCTCTCTATCTGCAAAAAAGCTATCTATAGTTAGAGTTTGCTTTAATTTCTTGCTCATTTTGACAAAAAAGAATCAAAGAAAACAAACAAACCAAAAAAAGAAAATGTGGTCTGCTTTTTGGGCAGTATGGTATTACCAAGCTTCCTTTACAGATGACTGGAGGTATCAATGAAGCAGCAGTGGAACAGCAATGGCTGCATTGCCTGCATAGCAGCCACTCTCTGAGACTCAGAGAGTGTGCTGAGTCACTCTGGGTGTTGGGTGGGTGTGGTCAGGTCCCAAGAGACCCCAGTGTTTTGGGATTGAGGTCTTTACCCCCTGTGTTTATAGCTTCTCTGCTGATCTACTGCCTTGCTGCCAGGGCAAAGAAGTTCACACTGGGTAAAGTTCTCCTTGCAAATTTTCCAATGGCTGAGACTACACCTCTCCTCCCTCTGGTTTGCTCAGCTTTAGCTGCCTTCCGTGCTCACGCTGCCTGCCTGCAGTCTAGGCCTGGTCTAACTGTCCCTGGCCATGAGTAAAACCAGACCTTTTCTGGTGAATTTCAGGGATATCTTCTGTTGGTAATTATTTGTGAATTTTTTTTCTCAGTCAAGCACTAGTTCCAAGGCTGTATCATGGAAAAAAAAGTATTCTGAGGGCAAGAAAGAGCTTAGACAGATGTGTGTGTCCTCTCTGCCATCTTAGCTGGAAGTCCTAATTTAATTTTTTAAAAAGATTTTATTTAATCAGCCAAGATTTACCTTCTAACCCTTCTACTCCAATTTCCTCTGTCACTTAAGAACATGAGAAAACCAAAACTCATTACAAATATATATACTGAAATTCTAATAAATATCTACGTTAAACATGTCAAAAACAAAATTTGTCTAAGTCTGCCTTCTGAGTCCTTTACGTCTCTACCAGGACATGAGTTCTTAGTCCTCTGGAGTTCTGGTTGGTCATTACACTGATAAAAATTCAGTACAATAATATTCCATCATGTGTGGAATTAACAGAGTGAAGAAGCTTTCATGGGAATATAGCTTTAAACTATACTTTAATTGTGACTTGAGACTTTATAATAACATAGAGTTATAGCTAAAAAGTTACAGTTGTTGTCCCCTCCTATTTCCTATCACCTGTTAATTAGCATTTAATTACTTCTTTTAAAGATAATGATGGCTTTGAATTCTCTTAAGAATTTATTACTTGTATTCTTTTGTTTCTGGGTTAGATTTCCAGAATTAGAATGTAAGCCTGGATATCCCCCAAACATTGGGAGAAAAGATCAAGCGGGGTGGTGGGTACTTGGGGGGCTTCTGCAATTCAGGTTATTTAATCAGGTTTCAAAGTTATGCTTGGCACTTCCTTCACTGACAAACACCTTGTCAGATGGGAGATGCCCTTTCTTGTGAGATTGTAATAAACCCCTTATTGTTTTTTTTTTTTTTTAATTCTAAGAGTCTTTGATTGTTTTTGTGGACATTACTGTCCCACACAATCACATATATAGAACATAACTTATTTAGCCATTTCTCAGTTTATGAGTACTCCCTCAAATTTCATCCTCTACTACCTCAAAAAGAAGTAGAAATATTTTTGTATAAGAGTTTATTTTGATAAGGACTTTCTTCTCTCTCCTTAACCATTTCTCCCTTTCTCTTTTCCCTCCTATTTTCCTCTTGAGTAATATGGAATTTTTTTACCCAAATCTCTCTCTCCCTTCTCTCTCTGTCTCTTGTGTTTTTCTGTATTTGTCTTTCTCTATCTGTGTTATGGGCCAGAACTTGAAACAAGGTGTTAACTCATTAGAGTTGATGGAAACAATGCTTGTGTGCTTAGGATTTACACCTTTGGGAGAATTCACACATTAGCACTCACACCTTTGAGAGTTCACACATTAGCTCACACATTAGTTCACATGTTTGTGTGATTTCAGGATTCAATATGAGATATCCGAATTCACACCTCCCATAATCCCACTCTCGGAGGAGGAGTCAACCTTTGAGTTTACACTTCTAAAAGAGCATAAAAACAGGTGAGCTTAGTCAAGAGAGTTCAGTTAAAAAGATTGAGAGGGGAACATCAGTTGGAGATTGAGAAGCCAGGAGTCAGAGTTGAGCTGGTGGCAGAAGCTGGCAGAGAAGCTGCAAGAGCTCTTGGAACCAAAGAGGGAGAGAGGACACCAAGAAAACTAACCGGGCTATTTTGGAGGAAGCAATAAAAGATCTGAACTTTTAACACTTGGCTGCATTTGGAGTGATTATTACTTGGAACTGAAACTAAGGCTGCCTCCAGAGAACCCTCCCCAAGAAACCTGCTCCCACAGAGAACAATCATATATTTGAGAAAAAGAAGAGAACACTACATTTCTCTGTCTGTCTTTTTCTGTCTCTCTCTGATTCTGTCTCTTTCTCCTCCTTCTTTTGACCAATACAGATAAGAATGAAATTCAAATGTCAGCTATTTTCCTTCACCCCTTCCTCATTGTTTATATTGCTATCTGAATATCTTGATTATGTGAGATAATTTTTCCTAACCTTCCTTTCCCTTGCTTCCTAATTTATTCCTCTTCCTTTTCCTTTCCACTACTTTTTTTTTTTTAAGATCATCAAAACTTAATAGAAACACTCCCATGCCTTCTCTAATTGGACTTCCTCTATGAACCATCATGATGGTAGGTTCAGAGGAGATATATACATTATCTCCCTGATATTTGAATATAAGCAGTTTATCCTTATTTAGTATTTTATCATCATCATCATTATTTTTTATATATTTCATCAGGAATGCTTATAAAGCCCTTTATTTCATTAAAGATCCACTTTCCCCCTATAGAATTTTATGCTCAATTTTGTTGGGTAAATTATTTTTGGCTATAAACTCATAGTTTTTGTCTTCTAGAATATTGTATTCCAAATTCTGCAGTGCTTGATAGTGATGGTGACTAGATTATGTATGTAATCCGACTATGGCTTCTAGATATTTGAATACTTTCTTTCTGGTTGCTGACATATTTTGTCTTTGACTTAGAAGCTCCAGATCTTGGCTTTGATGTACATGGACATTTTATATTGGGAATTTTTTCCCTCTTCCCTTCTTTCCCTTTCCTTCCCTTCCCTTCTTTCTCTCTTTCTCTTTCTTTCCTTCTTTCTCTCTTTCCTTCTTTCTCTTTCTTTCCTTCTTTCTCTTTTTTCTTTTTTCTCTCTTTCTTTCTTCTCTCTTTCTTTCCTTTTTTCTTTCTCTCTTTCTTCCTTTTCTTGTTTCTCTCTCTTTCTTTCCTTCCTTCCTTCTTCCTTCCTTCCTTCTTCTTCCTTCCTTCCTTCCTTCTTCTTCCTTCCTTCTTCCTTCCTTCCTTCCTTCCTTCCTTCCTTCCTTCCTTCTTTCTTTCTTTCTTTCTTTCTTTCTTTCTTTCTTTCTTTCTTTCTTTCTTTCTTTCTTTCTTTCTTTCTTCTTTCCTTCTTCTTTCTTTCTTTCTTTCTTTCTTTCTTTCTTTCTTTCTTTCTTTCTTTCTTTCTTTCTTTCTTTCTTTCTTTCTTTCTTTCTTTCTTTCTTTCTTTCTTTCTTTCTTTCTTTCTTTTCCTCTTAACTTCAGGGCCAATACTCTATCCACTGAACCATCTAACTATCCCCCAATTATTCTTAAAATTTTTACTTTAGGTCTATTTTCTAAATCAGTTGTTTGTTTTATTATGAGAACTGATTTAGAAAATAGATCATCTTTTTTCATTTTTCAGTCTTATTTTATTTTATTATTTCTTATTGTTTTATGAAATAGTTGACTTCTACTTGGTCTATTCAAATTTTCAGGGAATTTGTTGCTTAGCAAGGCTTTGTATTCTGGGGGTCAAACTGTTAGTTCTATTTCCATTTTTTCTTCCATACTGCTCATTTCTTTTCCAATTTTTCCCTCAAGCATTTGTTTTCATTTATAAAATAAAATAAAATAAAACCCCTTTAAAAAGCCCTCTTGTTTCATCTTTTCCTGAAATTCTGCTTAAATTTGTGCCAAAGCTGTGTTTTTTTCTGAGGCATTATTTGTAGATATTTTGGAGTTATTCTCTCCTGCATTTATGTTTTGAGTATTGCTGTATCAATATAGTCATTATGGTAAGGTTCTCTTTTTAGCTTGTTCATTCTTTCAACCTACTTCCTATCTTTGAACTTGATGTTTGGACTAGGCTCTGCTATGCATCTAGAGAGATGCATCTTTGTAGGCTGAGTCACATGATAGAAGATTTTGCTTTGAGTTTGAAGTCTGAGTTTCACCATTGTCGGTGCTATTACTAGCTTCTGAACTTCCTCTTTTCTCAGTAGACCTCCTAGGGCACACCTATAGTGAACACCACTGTCATATGGAGCTCCTTTTCTCGGTATTCCCAGCTCTGTCATCTGGTCTGGGTAGTGGGCAACAAAACTGCCAGTTAGCACTTATCCCTGTGGCAGGGCCATGGTGGGGCTCTGGCAGCCTGAGGGCAAAACCATCCTCCATTCCTACAAGCTCATAACTGAGGGGTCATCCCTGACCCTTCCACTTCCCACATAGCCAAGCTGTTGCTATCAATTTCACTTCTTTAACATCCCTCCCATGCACTTCCTTCTCTCTCTGGACATTACGAGCACTCTAGTACAGCCCCTCTTTACCTCAAGTCTAGATTATTGCAACAGCTTCCTGGGGGCTCTGCTGCCTCAAGTATCTCCCATTCTAATCTTTTCTCCACTCAGCCATCAAAATGCTTTCCCTAAAATACCGATTTGACAATGTCATCAGTGGTTCCTTATTGCCTCCAACTTCAAATACAAAATCCTCTCTTTGGTATTCAAAACCCTTCTTAACTTAGCCTCTCCTACCTTTCTGGTTTTCCCACACTTGCTCTCCTTCATGAGTTCTTTCATTCAGTGACACTGACCTCCTGGGTATTCTATGGACAAGATTAATCTCTGGGTATTTCTCTGGCTTGTCCCTCATGCCTGGAATGCTTTTCCTCCTCATTGTCACCTGTTGACTTCTCTGGAATTTTTTAAGTCTCAGAGGAAAACCCATCTTTTTTAGGGTGACTTTCCCATCCTCTCTTGATTTTAATGCCTTTCCTGTCTTTATGACTTCCTATTTATCTTCTTCATAACTTGTTGGTACATACTTGTTTGTTTCTCATCTATCTTACTGGGTTGTAAGCTCCTGGGAGCTTTTTTGGTCTCTTTTTCTATTCCCAGTGTTTAGTAAAGTGCCTGGCATGTGATAGGGTCTTAATAAAAGTTATTTGACTATCAAACTACTAGTCCTGAATACTGCATTTTTTAAAAATAGTATTTTAAATACATGCAAAAATAGTTTTCAACATTCACTTCTGCCATCCTATGTATTCCAAATTTTTCTCCCTCTTATCCCTCCTCCCCAAGACAGCAAGCAATCTGGTATAGGTTAAACATGTATAATTCTTCTAAACATATTTCCATATTCATCATGCTGTGCAAGAGAAATAAGTTCAAAAGTGAAAAATACATGAGAGAAAAAAAGCAAGTAAACAAATAACAACACAACAAAATGGGTGAAAATACTATGTTTGGATCCACATTGAGTATCCATATACTGCATTATCTTAATACAGTCAAAGAACTTACTGTTTTGGCTTCTATATCCCACTGTTGACACATATTGAAATCGGAGCCCACTAACTTCCCACTCCTATCTCTCTACCCCTCAGCTTTCCTGGTCTAAATTTTTTTTCAAATAAATTTCTGTCTACTGTATTTCTCCTATCTTGTATTTGTAAAGTTGATTTTTTAGCTCCAAGGGCAAGAAAATTCTTATACTTTTACAGTATTTCTCAAATATATCCCCTTTTCTTCTCTTGGGTCCTTTGGACCGGAGAATAAAAAAAGAATCTTAAACATGGACATTTGTCCATATTACATTTAATCTTATTAGATTCGACCTAATGTTCTGGCTTCAGGCTCTTTTTGGATATTGATGCCATTATCCAATATGTTATCTCTCTCTCCCAATTTTATGTCATCTACTGGGACTTATACATCAGTCAGACAAGCACTCTGAGTTGCTCCTTTAGTAGGAGAAATGAATTTATGCTGAGCCATATACACTCTTTTGCCTGTTCCCACTTTCAGAGACATTCTGTGTGTTTGCGATATTACTTAATACTCCTTAAGTTAGAGATTTTAATGATCATGGACCCCTAGAATGTTAGCACTGAATGAGATTATAAGAATCATCTATTCCAATTTCTTCTTTCTATAGAATTGAAACCTTAGGCTTATCTGAGCAAGAGCAGTCCCATGATCATGTTCAATTTAGCATTCCTGTTTGTTCAATAAGACTTTAAGCAATTTACAATCCATGTCTTATATCAACCAATCTATCAATAAGCATTTTTAAAGCACCTATTATGTGTTAGCCACTGGCGATATAATCTTCTCCCAAGGAGCTTGCTTTCTAATGGGAGAGACAAGTACATACATAAATACAGAGTACTTAAATACCAAGTCGTTTTGGAGGGCACCAATAGCTAGAAGGTTTAGTAAAGATTTCATGCAGAAGTGGGGAGGGTGATCAGACTTCATTTTAAAGGAAGAAAAGGGTTCTGTGAGATTGAAATGAAGAAAGAGTACATTATGGACATAAGAAACTGTCATGGAAACAGAAAATGGAGTGCCATGTGTGAGGGGCAGACAGAAGCCCAGTTTGGCTGTATCATAGAGTATAAGAGGAGATTAATGTACCAGAAGGTCAGAAAGAAAATTTGATTCAGGTTGTGAAGAGCTTTAAAAACTAAACTGAAGAATTTTTATTATATCCTAGAAGCAATAGAGAACTACTAGTAGGGGAATGAGACAGTCAGATCTTAAGGAAAATCATGTTTACAGCAGGAAGGGAATTGGGGATGCACTGGAATTGGGAGAGACTTTAGGCAGGAAGAGTAACTAGGAAGCCAATAACCAAATCTAGGTGAATTGACCCAGCCTGGACTAAGGTGGTAGCCAAAGAGAAGGGATCTGAAGTGAGAACTCTTAGGAAGATAGAAATCACAAAATTTGGTAACTGGTTGGATCTATATGGTGAGAGAGTGTGAGGAGACTAGGATAATACTGAGATTAGTAACTTGGGAAATTAGGAATTTGTTTCTGATGGAAATAGGGAAATTTGGAGGGGGTGGGTTTAAGGAGGAGATAATGACTTCAGTTTCAGACATGTTAAGTTTAAGATGTCTCCAGGAAATTCTAGCTTTAAATATCTAATAGACAAATGATGATTTAAGACTGAAACTTAGAATAGAAATAGGAACTGGATATATGTGAATCAGCTACATAAGCATGATAATTAAACCTAAGGATGCTGATGAGATCATAAAAAGAGAGAAAGTGTAAAAAGAGTAAGGAGCTAAGAGCCAAGGCAGAGCCCATGTTTACTCAGATTTAGGGGGCATGATATAAATGAAGAGCCAGAAAAGGAGCCTGAAAAGAAGGGGTTAGACAAAAAGCAGGAGAACTAGGAAAAGTAGTGTCCTAAATAATCAGGAGAGGAGAGATTATGCCAGAGGAAAGGTTAGTCAATAATATTATAAATACTACATGAGTTCAAAAAGGTTAAGATTGGGGGAAAAACCCACACACATTATATTTGGCAATTAAGAGATCATTGAAAAGGAAAATGCATACAAAATGCATTCAAAAATATTTGTAGCAGTTCTTTTTGTGATGATAAGAATTGAAAACTGAGGGAATGCCCACCAATTGGTGAATGGTTAAACAAGCTGTAATGTAATACTATAATAGCTATTTAAAATGATGAGCAGGTGAATTTCAAAAAAACCTAGAAAGACTTACATGAATTGATGCTGTATGAAGTGAGCAGAACTACAACAGTGCACATAGTAACAATAACACTGTGCTATGATCAGCTATGATTCACTTAATTCTTCTGAGCAATACAATGATCTAAAATAATTCTAAAAGAATCATGACAAAAAAAATGTGCTATGGAATTCAGATGAAGAACTATGGAATCTGAATCTTTTTATTTTATAGTTGTTGTTGTGGCTTTTTCTTGTGTTTTGTTTCTTCTTTCATATGACTAATGTAGAAATATGTTTCTAAAATTGTACATGTATAACCTCTATCAAATTGCTTGCCATCTTGGAGAAGGAGGAGGGAGAAAAACTTAGAATGATTTATCTTTATATTTAATTGGAAAAATAAAATGATATTTACTCCAAAAAACCCAACCCCCCCAAAAACACAGATGATTGGTAAGTTTGAAGAAAAAAATGTTCTAGGGAATCTTAAGGGCCTGGGAGATGGGTTTATAGTACTGTAGTTTTTGAATTTAAACCAGTACATTCCCCTCTATGATTATCAGTTGATTTCAATTAGCCAGACTTAGATAAGAAAATAGGTATTTTGCTAGGGTTATATAGTAAGAACAGTTGGCAAAAATATCCCTTCAAAAGTTTGTGACATATTCGCACACTTAAATATAGAATCTAGAGGGGAATGGACTCAAACTTAAAGCACTTGTAACAAAGACAGTAATTTACAGCCCCTCTGAGTCCTTTTGTTGGCATCCTCAAGATTTTCTCCTCAGATAGGATATAGCTTAGAGAGAGCTAGATGGTTCAGTGGTTTGGAGTTAGGAATATCTGGGTTCAAATCTAGCCTCAAACACTTATTAGCTGCCAATCTGGGTAAGTCATTTAACCTTTGCCTGATTCGATTTCCTCAATTATAAAATGGGAATAATAATAGTATCTCCCTCCCAGAGATGTTGTGAGGCTCAAATGAGATATATTTGTAAATCCCTTAGTACAGTGTCTGATACATAGTGGGTGCTTATTAAATGCCTATTCTCTTCTATTCCTTATTGCTTTCTTTCAATAGCATTCAGTAGGTAGATAGGCAAGAATCACCTTTTTTTTTCTCCTTACAGTGTTTAAGATACCAGTGGCATAAACTGTATATAGATATAACTGTGGCCTGCCCCGGAACTCCTATTTGTGTGATGTTGAAGGACTGACTTTAGAGTTGCCTTTAATAGAAAAATATCAATTCCTGTGCTTGAGAGACAGAGAGAAGGGAAAGAGAAAAGGAAAAAGAAATAGAAATAGAGAGAGATTCAGAGAGAAAGAGAAAGAGAGAAACAACTGGTTGAATGAATCTTTAAATGCATTAGAGAGAAGGGATTGCAATATGGAACGGATATACACACACACACACACACACACACACACACACACACACATATGCACTCTTAGAGAATAACAAGAATGGGGAAAATAGGAAGGAAGCTGAGAAAGGAAATTAAAATAAAGAAGTCTCAGACAAAAGAAGTTCTAAGGTAAGATTTTTCTAATTTAAAATAAACTATCACAAACTATCATAATCTGTTCTTTGTGTTCAAAGATCTTTTTGCTTACTGTTGAGGTAAGGTGAGAGCTGGTGTATGAATCACATGTGCATGTAATTGAGTAGGTACACACACACACACACACACATATGTGTATATGTTTGTATCTTTTTTCAGGGTGTATGGTTTGGGTTCCAAAGTGATTTTCCCCTTGGTCCCGACACTGACCAGACCTGTCATTTCAGATTTCCTGTTTCCCACTGGGTATTGACTTGCTGCCATTTTGGGGTCAGAGTCAGTCTGGGCAGTGTTAGCCCACCAATGTAGCATAGGTGAGTTCTTGTGCTGCCTTCCCCTACCCCCTTTCTAAATAGTAAATCCAGCCCTTGCATGTGATTATTGCCCTCTGACAAGAGCTGATGAAGTGGTTGAGGATTTCCGTAAGTTGGAAATTATCTTTACATTGGCCCACGGTAAGTTTTCTGACAATTGCTGTTAATCTTTAGTCTGGGGGAACCGTCTCTTTTCTCACCATATGGACTCTCTCAGATTTATCTGCTGCCTCTCGTCCTTCATGGGACACAAGGCGCATTCCAGTGAGTGATGGATCATCTCCTGAGATGTCACAGCAAGTGTGTCGGCAAAAGCTCAGTTGCCAGAGTCCTAAGGAGCATCTTGTCAATTTATTTACCTGTAGCTCAGCAAAGAAAGGAAGAACTAGAGGGATAAATGAATGAATGGTTTTTTTTAGAGGAGCAATTCTCTTCCTCATTATGAAAGAAAGTAGTTATATTGGTTTAGGTAATGAGGTTTTATGTCCCAAGTGACCCTCATTATTTTAAGTAACATCACAACAGGACATCGGATCCATATATAAAAGGGCTTATTTCACAGAATCATATATCTGAAATGGTAAAACAAAATCTTTATGCCCACTCAATCTAGCCTTTTCCACTTGCGGAGGAGATTAAAAATGATCAAGAAAAGTTAAGATTCTGGGTTTGAACCCATGTTTCCAGATATCAATTCAATGTCCTTTCCACTGAGAAATATGAGCACTCAATAAATTAAATCCACTGAAGGACTTTTTCTCTGGACTGCACAGGAAGCAGGGAATACCCAAATATTATTTTACCTCCGTAAGGGGTGAAGATCACCCCACTATTCCCTGTCAATTAATTGAGAAATGAAAGCTTTTTTGAATTTCTTTTTGAAGGGTATTTTTAGAATGTTTCTTTGAAACAAAATCAATTAATACACAGTATTTATTGAATACCTGCTTTGAGTTAAAAACTTTTACCTTAATTTTTTGTTCTTTATGAAGGACCCAAAGAAAATATAAAATATCTCTAGTCTAAAGGAATTCTCAATCTAGCAGGAGGAAGAGAGAACATAACAACATATAAGAAGGAACTAACAATACTATGATAAGATCAGATAAGTTTCAGACCAATCAAACCATGCTTCACATCCCATCTGGCTGTTTACCCCAATCATCTTTTTATTGCTTCCATTCTTATTTCCTTTACACCTCTTTTCCTGGAACTATAATCATATCAGTCCTACCATTACTTCTGGAGAGTCAGTTGACTTTCTAGTGACTCAACTCACCATCAAAATGCCACCCCCACCCCTATCATCTCTTCCCTATATGTTTTGTCCTGTCCTATTAGAATATAGTACTATGTCAGGCAATATGACAGGTGTTTAATAAATTCTTGTTAACTGAACTAATTACTCTAGTGTAAAATGATCTTTTTTCCTCCTCCGAATGCCTATAGCTTTTATTTATCTTTGCCACTAATTTGAATGAATGAATGAAAAGTATTTATTATGTACTTAATGCTGGAGATACAGATATAAAAAGTGTAATAGTCCTAACCTCAAGGGTTTTATTCTATGAGAACACAAAGACAAAAACTGTACAGACTCTGCTCTCAAGGAGCTTACATTCTCTTGGTGAGGTACAACAAAAAGTAAATGAGAAACCTGCAAAGTGAATGCCAAATATTGGGGACAACTGAAGATATCAGGGAAAGCCCCATGTAGAAAGTGCTTTTTGCACTCAGCCTTGGAAAAAAGCTAAGGATTCTAAGAGGTGGAAGTGAGGAGCATAAGGGGACAGCCTGTACAAAGACATAAGGAGATATAATGTCATGTGTAAGGGGCACCAGGTAGGTCAGTTTGGCTGTGGAGTGTGCAAAGCAGAGGAATATGTATCAGGCAATCAGGGAAGGCACAGCAGTGATGGAACCTGAAGAACTGGTAAGATTTGAATAGGTAGAGAGCTTGGGGAAAGCATTACATATGGCACAACAGTGTGAGCAAAGGAATGAAATAGTTCTTCAGAATCCCCTCTGTGCTTACCTGGCAGGGTTTTTGTGAAGGGCAAATGAGGCAATGGATGCAAAGATATTTTGAGAAATGCCTATTTGGGAGATTCTTCTTATTTAAACACAGTCTGACTCAGGCTGGTGATTGTATTGCAGCCCTTGTGTATTTCTAGACACCATTAATATCAAATAATCAGTTCCTGTCTAGGTTTTTTTTTTCTCCCAATCCAGATTTTTTGGTGGACTGACTTTTTAAAAAACTAGAAGGGACTCATCTCAGGACCATTGAATAACTAGCTTTCTGTAACTGTCTTAAATTCCCTGCCTTTATTTCCTCTGAGAACTCTACCTTCCTCTCTCTCTGGCTCCCACAACCCCCCAACTTACACAAACACCTCCATATCTGAATGTCTCCAAGGGACAGATTTGCCAAAGCACTTTGCTCCATCTAGTGGAAAGCATCCTCGACCAAAATTCAGGAGGCAGACGTTCTAGACCCCACTCACCTTCCTGATGATGAGATCTGGGGGGCATCTTACATTTTCACTGATTTTAAAATGGTGAGAATAGTCCCTTGCCTCCTTGACTGGGGGAGGGAGAATGTGATGAGATAAGGAAAAGATATTTCATTATTCTTCTCATCTAACAGCTACTCCCTGGGAAAAAATCAGACATTTTTAGAAACCTTTTTAACCTCTTCAGGCATTAAGGACATAATTTAGCATTAACAGGAGCTACCTTCATTCCCCTTAGAGCCAGAGATAACCACTTAGCTATTTTGCTTTGTGGATTCAGAGATACCCATACCCTGGGTTTAGTATCTACCAAAACAGAAAGCACATAAGAAGTTTCTGGAGTGGTCAGGACAGAACTTTGTATAAGTACCGGATATACTCTGTTCTTATGATTATAGATCTCTGACATCATGTCAGAGTGGAAAGGACATTGGATGGAAGGTCCAAAGCCTTGGATTTGTATTCTAGTTGTGCCAGTTTTTTTTTTTTTTTTGCCTCTTTGACCTATCCTAACTGGGCCTCAGTTTATTCATTTTCAAATATTGTATTGATCTCTGAGGACATTCTAGATCCAAATCTAAGATATTTCATAGACTCTTTGGTCCAACTAAACCAATCTTGTTAAATATAACATAACAACATTCCATGTCCCATATTCAAGCCTTTAGACAGCTTTCCCCTTACATTTTTTCCCAATTCTACCTCTAAGAATCCCTAACTTCCTTCTAAATTCATTTTGACTGCTACCTTCTATTAGGTTTTTTTTCTCATCATCAATTGCTAATACTTTATCTTCCAAATTAATTTGTATTTATTCTCTATCTGTACATATATCCTATATAGAGATGTGGATGGTTATCAATATGCAAATCTCCATATATACATATATATTGTATTTATTTATATTTGAATAGTTGGAATGTAACCTCTTTGAGGATAGGGACTAATTCATATTTTGTGTTTATATCCAGACCGCCTGGTAGTGTGTTTAGCACATATTAAATGTTTGTTATTGATTGATTCAACTTATGATCTATTGTCTGCTCTCATTTCAATAACTATGACAAACTTATTTTACTCGTTGAGCATTGTTCTGTCATTTTTTTTAACCTCCTAGTGATAAGAATGGTACAAGAATGAAGATTGTCTCCTGGTAAATGATTGTAACAAAAATCACTTAGGAACATAAGGAATCATAATAATAGCCATCTCTTATCTGTGCATAGCATTTTAAAATGCTGAAATACTTCCTCATACATTATTGAACTAGGTGGTTCTTATGTCTGACTTAAAATTATTTGATTTTGTGAATTTATTTGCTCCTGTACTATTTTCTTTGGGACTGCTCTTCCAACTTGGCATTCATAGTTTGCAATTTGAGTCTCTAGGGAGCAACTACTAACCTAGGTTCAAAGCACTCTATAGTTCTATATTTCTAAATAGCTTCAAAGCCCCCATGAGTGCATTTATTTTAAATAGTCAGTCAGTAGACACAATAAGACAGAAAGCACAGGCATTTACTAAGAGAGCTTTGTTCAGAATAATAGTAACAAAAGTCACCCCATAAACCTGGTGTAGACTCTTATAACTATATACAGTTTCAGTGGGAAAAGTAGTATTCACTTAAAATATATTGGTAGTGAGACATACATGTAGGAAACATATGTTGTCATTAACAATTCATGTCTCTGGTACTACATAAATGCAATGTCCTTTCTCATGATGTCTTCATTCTGCTTCCACTTGGGATGGATTTTTTTTTTGAGGCATGGGTCACTCAGCTGTGCTTTGTGCTTCCCAAAGTTCCATTTCCAATTGCCAGGGATAATTCTTTTTTGAGTCCATAGTTGTTCTCTTCTCTGAACTAGAGATTAGATAGGTTCCTTGGGGCCACTCTCCACTGACTCCCTCCCCTTAGCTTTCTTATTAAGTCTTTTTCGATTTTTTCTTGGCTTCCACTGGGCAAGTGATTTCAATTCAAAATACTATGCTCAAAAAGTAGGGAGAGGGAGGAGAGAAATCTTTTTCTTTTTACTATCCTTTGGTGAAAGCACAAGGAGAAAGGCAGAGTGCCGTACTTTCAAGAGCTGGAAGCTCCTTAGCTAGTTCTCTGGACTCCCAGAAGTCACACTCTTTGGAGTACTTATTGCTTCATGTTCTCAAAGTGGTAAGTTAGCTTTTAAAAGGCTACCCAGGCAATATGATCAGGTGGTTTAATGGGCTTGAAATCTTGAAAACCTGAATTCAAATGATGATTCCTATACCTCCTGGTTGCATGACCTCCAACAAGTCATTTAACTTGTAGCACAATTAAACTATAAGCTATGCCATGTAGGGTTATTCAAGATGGACAGGTCATAAATGAGGATTTTGACCAAAAAAATCCACTTGAGAAGGAAATGGTAAACTACTATGATAACTTTACCAAGAAAAATCTATGGAGAGCATTAAAATGACAATAAATATGACATTGGAAGATATGCCCCTCAGGTCAGAAAATGTCTGATTCACTAGTGGGGAAGATTAGAGGGTAACTACAAGTAGTTCCATAAAGAACGAATTGGCTGGACCAAAGCTAAAAGGAAGCTTGGTTGTGAATGGTAACGAAAAGAAGGAATGATGTTTTTAAATATTAATATTGCAAAGGAACCTGGAATATAAGATATGTGGACCAATGTAAGTTGGATGTGGTCAAACAGGAGGTGGAAAGTTTAAACATAAACATATTGGTGTTAATGAATTTAAATGTATGAAAATGGGTGACTTTAATCCAGATGATCATTACATACACAACTTTGGGCAAGAAATAGAATAACCCTCATAGTCAATAAATGAGTGAGAAAAGCAGTACTAGATATAAATTGAAAAATGACAGAATGCTATCTATTCTAATACAAGACAATTCATTCAATATTACAGTAATACAAGTTTATACTCCAACCAAAGAGGCCAGTATTGCTCAATTCTCTGAAGATCTACAACATCTCCTGGAAATAACACTAAAAAACAATGTCACATTTTTCATAGGGGATTGGAATGCTAAAGTAGGAAATCAAAAGATAATTGGAATAACATGTAAATTTGGTGTTGGAGTACAAAATAAAATAGGGAAGAGAATAATAGAATTTTTTCAAGATAATTCACTGATCATAATAAACACTCTTTTTCAATAACCCCAAAGTGACTCTATACATGGACATCATCAGAAGACCAATACTAAAATCAGACTGATTATATACTTTGCAGCCAAAGGTGGAGAAGTTCCATACAGTCAGTTAAAACAAGATCTGAAGCTGACTAGAGTTCAGACTATGAGTTTCTTGTTGCAAAATATCAATTTAGATTGAAGAAAGTAGGGAAAACCATTAAGCCATAGATATGACCTAAATAACATCCCTTATGAATACGAAGTGGAGATGATGAATAGATTTAAGGAATTAGATCTGGTAGACCGAGTCCCTGAAAAACTATGGACAGAGGTTTGCAATATTGTTCAAGTGGCAGCAACAAAAATATTCCAAAGAAAAAGAAGAGCAAGAAAGCAAAATAGTTATCTTATGAGGCTGAGGAAAGAGGTAAATTGAAAGGAAAAGGAAAAAGGGAAAAATATATTTAACTGAATGCAGAATTCCAGAGAATAGCAAGGAAAGATAAGGCTTTTTTTCAATGAGCAATGCTAGGAAATAGAAGAAACCAAAAGGATGAGAAAGAGAAGATATATGTTCAAAGAAATTAGAGCTAACAAGGGAATATTTCAGGGGAAAAGAAAATAGCAGGGACAGGTAGATGGCAAAATAGAGCACTGGATGACCTGAGTTCAAATTTGACCTCAGATAGTTGACACTTACTAGCTATGTGATTTGGGGCAAGTCCTTTAACACCAATTGTTTTGGTAAAAAAAAATGGGTATAATAAAAAATAGTGGGAATTTAACAGAAGTGGAAGAGATGGACAGTATATACAAAAGAATTACATCAGAAAGATCTTAGCATCAATAACCACAGTGGTGTGGTTACTGAAGTAGAGTCATACAAATTGAAAAATGAAGTCAAATGAAATTTAGGAAACATCACTAACAATAAGCTTAATGAAGGTGATAGACCAATTGAGTTATTTAAAATTCTAAAAGATGATGCTTTTTAAAGCTCTGTGCTGAATATACCAGCAAATTTGGAAAATTTAACAGTGAATACTGGATTGGAAAAGATCAGTTTTTCTATCCCAACCTAAAGAAGGGCAATACCAAAGAATGTTCAAATTATTAAACAATTGTGCTCATTTCACATACCAATAAGGTTATACTTAAAATTCTGTAAGCTAGTCTTTAGCAATTTATGAAGGGCAGGCTGGTTTTTAAAGAGACAAAGGAACTAGAGACCAAATTGCCAACATTCACTAGATTGTGGAGAAAGCAGGGGAGTTCCAGGAAAAAAAATCTACTTCTGTTTCCTTGACTACACTAAAACCTTTCACTGTGTGGATCACAACAAAATATGGCAAATTCTTAAAGAGGTGGGAATACCAGATCATGTTATTTATCTCCTGAAGAACTTGTGTGTGGGCCAAATTAGAATCAGACATAGAACAATTGATTTGATTGAAGATTGGAAAAGAATTCTGTCAAGACTATATGTCATTATCTTATTTATTTAACTTAGACGCAAAGTCATTTCAATTGTGTCTAACTCGTTGTGTCCTTATTTGGGGATTTATTGGCAATGATATTGAATAGTTTGCTATTTCCTTCTGTAGCTCATTTTATGGATGAGGAACTGAGGCAAAAAGAGTCACATAGCTAGTAAGTGTTAGAAGCTGGTCTTTCCCAGTCCAGGATTGGTGCTTTATCCACCATCTTACATAACTATCTTATATGCTTAGTACATCATGCAAAATGGTAGCTGAATAAATCAAAAGTTGGAATTAAGGTTGCAGGGAGAAATAAACTTCAGATATGCAGATAATAACGCTCTTATGTCAAAAAGTGAAAAACTAAGAAGTCTCTTGATGAGTGTGAAAGAGAAGAGTGTAAAAACTGGATTGAAGTTTAGCATAAAAAAAAGAAAAAAACGCAAAAAACTAATATCTTGGCAACTGATCTCATCATTTTCTGGCAAATAGAGAGAGAAGAAATGGAAGCAGAATTTATATTTTTGGGTAAAAAGATCACTGCAGATGTCAACTGAAGCAACAAAATTAAAAAAAAAACTCTTTGGAAGAAAAGATATGGACAATCTGGATAGCATTCTAAAAAACAGAGATGTCATTTTGCTGACATGGGTCAATATAGTCAAAGCAGTGTTGTTGTATTTTATTTTGAGAGGTAACTGGGGTTAAGTGACTTGCCCAAAACCAGATTTGAAGCTCAGGTCCTCCTGACTCTAGAGTTGGTACTCCTATCCACTGAGCCATCTAGCTGCCAGCTTTGTTTTTTTTTTTTTTCAGTAGCAATATATGTCTGTGAGAATTGGACTCTAAGGAAAGTTAAGCACTGCAGAATCAACACTTTGAAAATGTGGGGCCACAGAAGACTTTTGAGAATCCGCTGAACAACAAGATCAAATCAATCAATACTTATATTAGTTGAGACTCTTCATGGAAAAACAAATACTGAAGTTGAAGTTTAAATACTTTGGCCACATGAGAGAAGATAGGACTCACTGGAAAAGAGCCTTATATTGGGAAAGATTGATGGCAGAGGATGAGATGGATAGATAGCATCATGCAAGTAATGAATATGAGCTTGGACAGACTTCAGGAGATAGTAGATGATAGAAGAGCCTGGTGTTCCCTGTCTTGTCTCTGGAGTCACAAAGAGTTGGGTAAGGATGAACAACTGAACAATAACAACACAACAAACAGCACAGGGTCTAGCTCATAATAAGTACTAAGTACATGCTAGTTGTTTATTATTATCATATTTAGGAAGAACGTCATACTTTGTACAGAGGGTATCCATGTGAAAACCTTTCTTTGTACTTACTTTAAAGACATTAACACCTTGTGGTCTACCTCCCTCTTGCATCACTTCATTAATGGAAAGAATGGGACAGAAACTAAATAATCAGGTGTGTCCTTAATTCCCCTCCTTCCAAAAACAGACAAAAACTTGTGTGATCAAAAAAATTGGGCAAATATTATTTCCCCATTTTAGAGTTAGGATAACGAAACTCAGAAGGATAGAAGGGAACCCTAATATAGAGTAAAGGGTCATGGATTTGGAGACAGAGGACTTGGGCACCAATGTTTGATGTGTATTGCAAATGAGGGGGTTGGATCTTTAAGCTTCCTTCCAGTTTTTCTATGCTTAGAAGTAAATATTAAAGACATACAGGTGGTAAGTGCACAATCTAGTATTAAGTCTGCTATTGTTCCAGTGTCCTTAAATATAATATGGACAGATTGTCAGGAGTCTGGTAACTGCAGTAGCAAAGATATTATATAGAACACCATCCCTGAAGTCAGGAGGATCTGAGTTCAAATCTAGTCAGACACTTAATACTCCCTACCTGTGTGACCCTGGGCAAGTTACTTAATTCCAATTGCCTCAGAAAAAAAAATGTAGGGGCTATGACTATTACTACTATGATCATGGCAGCAAACCACATCCTATGCCAGGTCTTCTTTCTTTTGAGTTTCATAGGAATGGCCAGAATTTGTTTTGGAAACAGTGATAGGTGATTGATTTCTCCACCCCGATTCCCACTCTAAGTTATGTATATTTTTCTGTTAAAGGGGAAATTGAGTGAATTTTTAAAAATTGGCTCTCAGAGTGAACTAATATTATCTACTTTTGCCAAGAGAAAATATCTGTGAGGCTTTTTATGTAAAGAGTTTTAAATTGTGCCTGGGAGTTGGGGGAAAGAGAAGCATCAGGGAAAAAGAATTACTGAATTTTGTAGTAAATTGGTTGCTGACTAAATAGGGTCTGATATTCCATGGACCATATCTGCATTTGGGTAAACATCTAATCATTATAGCACTGATAGTCAATCAATTAATTAAACAAACCTTTACTAAATATTTTCTGGGTACTGGACACTGTGCTAGGTACTGCAGATATAAAAACAAGAAAGAAACAACTTCTACCTTCAAGGAGTTTATAGCCTTTCTGGAGAGTTATCAAGTATATAAATATATATACAAAAAATAAATACACATCAAAAGAGAAAAATAAGGAAATTATACTATATGTCAGCCACACTAATCCATATTGTTTTAGACTATTTAAAATAACTAGGTGGTATAAGGTTGGAATTTTTGTGGTATAGGGACTGATGAGCTGGTCAATTTAGAAAAATATGGAAAGACTTGAACTTATGAAGGAAAATATTATCCACCTTCAGAGAAATAGAGAAGAAACAAGCATACAGCCTTACATAGATGCATATGAATGCATATGTGGATATATGTGTCTAATTATAGATATCTATGTATATATTCATGTACATGTTTATACATATACATGTATGCACATGTGTGTATATGAGTATATATACTATGTGTATGTATATCTGTATTTTGGGAGGTGGAAGGGGGAAGGAAAGACAAAAAAAATAAAGTAAAAAGTATACAGCAAAGAATAAAAGAAAACCTACAAAGAAGCAAAGAAAAGATGGGTAGTATTTATTATACTTCTTGAAATTATTACTTTTTTGAAAAGGAAATTTATTGTCTTATATTTTGAATACTCTCTTATATTCTGCTGTACACATGGCAATTTTTTTCCATTTTTTTCTATTTTGTATTTAAATTTTAAATAAATAAATGCAAGCTATTTTTTTTTTTGGTGGGAAAGACAGCATTCACATTAACAGCTATATACAAAACAAATTCAAAGCAAATTCAAGGTAACTTTGGTGGGTAGGGGGAAGAATGGCACTAATCCCTGGCAGAATCAGGAAAGACATCCTAGAGAAGATGACACTTAACTTTACTTTGAATGGGACAGGAGATTTTGGAAGGAAGAGGTAGGGAAGAAGTATATTTCACATGTGGGGAACAACCTGTTCAGAGGTAAAGAGATGAAAGATGGAACGCCATTAAGAAAGTCCATTTAGGTCAACCACAGAATATGTTAAGGGAAGTAATGTTTAATAAGATTTTAAAGGTAGATTAGAGCCAGGTTGTGCAGGACTTTAAATGTCAGAGGCATTTATATTTGATCCTGGAGGTAAGAGGAAGTTTATTGAATAGGAGAATGACAAAGAAACATGTGTTTTAGGAAATTTACTTTGACTACTGTATAGAAGCTGGATTAGAGTGGGAAGACACTTTAGGTAGGAAGACCAATTAAGAAGCTATGAAATAGCTCAAGAAAGAAGTGATGAGAGCTTGAATGAGGGGAGTAGTCACAGAGTCAAAAGAAGGAACACCTAGCTAATGTCTGACACATAGTAGATGCTTGTTGGATGGTTGACAGATTTAGGAGCTGTGGAGGTAGAATTGACAATTTAGCAACTGATTGGATATTCAAGCAAGAGAGAGGGAAAGGTTGAAGCTGGCTCTCAGTTTGTAAATGTGGGCTAATGAAAAAATGGTGGTACCCTCCACAAATGTGGGATTTGGTACCTCTGGACCATAGACACTGTTCTCTGACTATTGTACACCTAGCTGGAGGCTTCTGTGTTTTCTATAAGTAATGATATGTAATGAAGGGCCTTCCCTTCATTTCAAATTATGCACAGATATTCCTTTCTGCTTACTTTGTAATGAAGAAATGCCTTTTGATTGGCTACTGAGCTGAATGGAGTATCCATATAGAAAGCTTTGATGGAGGAACTCAGCCTCTGTCTCACCTTGATAACTTGGACAAAGAAAACAAATTGTGATGAGACCCTAGATAGGGGAGAAATCTTAGATTCTCTCTCATAGTCACCATGAAGCTGTGAATATTTGGTCCTATTGATTTTCTATCTTTGTTGTTTCATTCCTTGCCACACTTATGTGAATGATTGTAGAAGGTGGAACAGATGAGACTATGTCCTTGTAGCTTCAAAAGATCAGAAGACCCACCAGTTCAAGAACTAGAATCTATATTATTTTTCCTGTAGTCAAGCCTGTTGGAATTAGCACTTGAAAATGACCTGTTTGGCCCAACTAAGCAATGGATATTCCCAACTAAGCAATGTATTTTATAAGAAAATTAGTGACTTGTCCATCAATTATGTCTCATTCACAATTGAATTTGATAGGCAGGCACCTTTTTAGCTACCATTTTTAAAGTGCACAGTGACTGAGGTAATATGAGTGACCTCCAATTGAAAAAGATGTTATTAAATTCCTGTTTTTGCTATAGTTTCTCAGTAAGGATCCATCTGAAAAAGCCAATTAATGATTGTTAGTCATCAATGATGTTGAAGTGATATACACTGTTGAAATAACATTGGGGTATACTAATCAATGGTTAAATGAAATTATTGATGATTGATCAATTGATGCTGGGAGAATGCATTGGATAGGGATAGGGTGATAGCATTAAAAACCTCCTACAGGACAGGACAGATGATACTGTGGATAGAGTGCTGGCCCTGAAGTCAGGAGGACCTGAGTTCAAATTCTTCCTCAGACACTTAATACTTCCTAAGGAGCAATGGATCAGTGGACTTGCTCAAGGGACTCAAATTGAGTCCCTGCTGAAGTGAGAGTAGTTCTAGATCCTGTAGTCTGTAACTGCAAGTAATGTCAGGCTTTTTTGATATGTTGATTAGTTTTGTTGAGCTTAGTCTTTCTAGTTTTTTCTCTTTTTTAAAGAGGGAATGGTTGTTTAAGAAAGAGAGGGAAGAAAACATTGGGAAATGTAGATGATACAAAATCAATGGATATCAATAAAAATTTTTGAACAAAAAATCAAAAGGTTCTATCTCATAAAATTGCCTTGAATTTATGCTATTTTCATTATTAATTTGGACTAGGATTTAGGTTCAGTCAATCTAATGAGGAGAGTCCCTTCCCTTATTGAAACAAATGGACCAAAGACAGAAAAGAGTTGGGGCCATACAATCATAATTTAGTAGGAGGGAGTGAGATGTAAAGAAAATCTCTATCTAGAAATCTAAGATCTGATCCTAGTTCTGCCATTAACTAGTTATGGTCACAGACAAGTTATTATGCCTCTTTCTAGGGCCTCAGTTTCCTTACTGGTAAATAAGGTGGTTTGACCAGATTGCTAATGTCCTGACCATAGCACTATACATTTTCACCCATCCTTCTAATATCAAGGTAACTTTAATTGGACTGGAGAAATTGGACTGAATTGGACTGAAGCAATTCTACTGTGACTTAGAGTTGACAAATGTGATCCTTTTTGAAGAATGATATGGCAGCTATTGCCTCAATGTTTTTCTTCTGCAGAGTCATCTCCTCTCAATTTGGGCCACTCCTTTATTTTAAAAATTAGAAAAAATGGATTCCTTATGCAAATGCAACAACAGCAACAACAAAATTCAATTCTTGGGAAAAGAAAGATAGGGGCAAGAGAGTGAAGGAATGTTGATAATATTTGGATCTAGTTATGTATTTTAATGCACTGTTTCCCTGGGACCTGGAATGAAATTTTTAACAGTTAGGAAGCTGAGCAAAGAAGGCATCTCTGCTGTGGGCTCTCTGAAGGGTATTCTAACTAAATTGCCCAAATAAATATGTATCTTCCTATTTTTGATGAGCAATCACTGAAGGGAGGCTAGAATCCTTAAGTGGAATTGTGTTCCTCCACATGAAATAAAGGATTTTTCAAGTTGTTGTTAGTTCTTGCTTTTTTTTTTTTTTTTTTTTTTTTTGCTAGTCTTGAGACACTGGACCTATTTACTGTATGTTGGGGTTTAATTACATCTTTCCATCCCACCCGGGGTATCACTGGCTATCATTAACAGTGACAGTGCCAAGAAGTCTGTCCTCAAATGAGGATAAAGAGAATAATGCTAAGAATAGGAGAAGTCACACCAATAATAAGACTAGTTAAAATATATAATCAAATGGCTCATTGGTAAGATGGCACACAGTTCCTTTAAAAAGTTCAGGGAACAACAAAAAATGTTGAAACTCTTGTATTTTAAAAGAAGGATTGTGGAATAATGAATAGAGTGTTGTCTTCAGCATCAGAAAAGCTTGGGTTCAAATCTTCCCTCTGATGCTCAATAACTTGACTCTGTAAGTTATTTAACATCAGTGTAATTCCAAGTACTCTCTGGTTCGTATCTTTTAAGTCATAGTTGTGTTGCTGCCTGTCCTGGTGAATAGAGTTACTGCACTAGAAATTCCTTGCACTGGTGAAATCATTGATTCTTTTAGTATTTTCAGACTTGTAAAATTATAAGGGAGGAGAGAATCTGATGAAATTGTGAGAGGACAGTGAGTTTCTGACTCTTCTCACTCTTCCCACTCCTTTTCCTTCTTTTTCTTTATCTCTAAGAACCAGGGCTTTAAATTCTGGAAGCAGTTGACCCACCTACCCATATATAAAAATGCTCTCTCTCTTTTGAAATGGACAAGCACATTTCCTTCCACTTCTAAGAGAGTTGGGATTAGAAAGTCAGGTATCCATGGTACCTAGGTCACTGCTCTCTGTGTGGAGTTGTCCACTGGAGTGAATATCACAATAACTCTATATCTGTGAGCATGCTCCTAGGGCTACATCCAGTAGCAATCGTTAACTAACAAACAAACTGAAAAAAAAACCTGTTAGCTAGAAAATATTCCAAGATCAACACATTTTAATTCACTAATTAATACAGCTAAAAGGCATTTTTCACATTAGACTTATTAAAAATCACTTGTATTTAAGTGTTTTTGAACTCACATTTTCCAGTGCTATGTGTTTTTCTAAAGTGTTCTAGTCATGTTATGCAAATGTCTATTTAAATTACTAGGGGTATTTGTTTTCTATTTCTACTCTGTAAAACATAATTTTAATACAAGTTATTTGTGAAATGCACATTGGAAAAGAAAATAAGATTTGAGATGGCATTTCTATGATAATTTTATTGCAAATGTTGACCATGTTTTTGTATTTGTCTGCAAAAGGTAATGCAAGATATACATAAGACATATTTCTGGGATTTATGGTTGTATGTGACTAAATTAGCAAAGGAGAATTTGCTTCATTTTGGAACTTCAGGCAGAATAGTCCATCAGCAACATCAATGTGTTTCACTGGGCAAAAGAGCTGCCACGTACCAGCTTGAATGAAACACTATCATAAAGAGAAAACCTTCTCTCTCTCTTTGCTTAAACATGATTTTCTGACACAGATGCACTGCCAGACATGACATTTGAGGCAAGAACATAGGCTTTTGTAGAGGAAAGAGAGGAAATGGCTAAAAGCTGGATATTGGAGCTAGGGGGTTGGGGGGATGGAGAGGAAGACAAGGCAAGGATTCTGTGGTTTGACAAGGTAACAGACAGATGGTGAATGGGGCAGAGATGTAAGGGAAAAGACAAGATCAGCTGAGAGTTGAATGAAGTCATTTCTAGGCCCTAGAGAGAGTGTTTTGGAAAAGTCATTGTGTAAAAGGTGATGATATTGGAATGGGAGGGGAAAATGGGAGGAGAGCTCCCTAAACCACTTCCCCACCCCCTTTTAGAGACATTTAGTTCATCCCTAGTTGTATAGACAAGGCTTTAAAAAGGCACTGATGGAGAAAACATACTCTTTGGGATGGTGGATTCTGAACTCAGAGGGGCCTTAGAGGTAACCTGCCCCACTAACTTCATTGTGGATGGAGGATGTAAGAGCGCCTATGTTTGTGTAACTCATTTACTAGAAGTTATTTGCAACTAGATAATCTTCATTTCAAGTGGTATCTCAAGGCCATCTTTTATTATATAATCACACAATACTCATTCGATTTAAAGTTGAAAAGGACCTTAGAGATCATTAGCTCAGCTCCCTAATTTTATAGAATTGCAAAATGACTACCAAAGAGAAGAATGATTTACCCCAAATGGCACAGGTTGTAAATGATAGAGGCATAACTTGAATATTGTTGTGCTGGTAAATATTTAACAACCAACTTTCTGAAAAAAATTGTACAAGGATGCACTTTTATATTTAATTTATATCATTACATTTTCCCCTTAATTTCTTATGTCTAAGCAATCAACTAAGCAATACATCAAGCCCTGAGTTGTAGCATTTGCAGATTTCTGAGATGTAAATGATCACACTGAAAATTTAACAATTGGCTCTCTCACGCAACGATTTGAGAGTAAGAGAGACCTTCAAAAAAAAAAAAAAAAGAGAGAGAGACTTCATCTAATTCAGGAGTCCTTTCCCTTCCCTGGCCAATAGATATCTTTGGCAATTTAGGGAAGTCTATCAATCCCTTCTCAGAATAAATTTTTTAAATGTACAAAATAATATATAGGATTAAAACTATATAGATCATTCAGATTATAAAATTCTCAAAATATTAATGAATAAATAAGTTTACAAACCAGATGAAAAAGCTTGTGCAATCCTTTCATTTTAAAGATGATAAATCATCTCAATAGTCTCTTCCTCCATCAAGGCCACAAAACAGATTGGTGACCTCCCAGAAACCGAGACCAAGTACTCCTGCCTCTCAGTGTTCTTTGTCCAAATATCGTGGAGAGAGGAAACAAATAAAGTCAACCTTATCGTTTTCATGAGGGGAGGTAGCAAAGCTACAGAATTCTAAGTTCATAAGTTATTTACCTCAGCTGGTTTGCCATTTCCTTCTCCAATTGGGGTGCGGGGGGGATACAAATTTCATTGATGTAGGGAAATCCTGCTTAAGAAACTTCCTCTACCACATAGACCAACACCTCTTCAACTTAAGTCTTAAGAAGGTTGCCACTGAGAGACTAAGTGAACTGCCCAGTCATCAAATAGCAGCCAAAACTAATTGAATTCTTTCTGTTTGGCCTAATCTTGTGCCCTATGTTGTGAGGAGGAGAAAGCACAGTCCTGGCCACCTGAAGCCTCCAATCTAACGGGAGGGTGACCAGGTTATTGCAGATTCTGCATTTTGGAGCTAATCAAATAAGGTGAAGGGAATGAGAATTTATTAAGTGCCTTCTATGTGCCAGGCTTTAAAAATATACTACTGGAGCATTGTTTTGGGGGGCTATTTTGCATCGATTTTCTGTGTCTTCAGCCATTGACTGCCAGAAGCAGGTTCACCAGGTTAGCCCTGCTGGATCCCTATTTCCAAAGAAGTGAAAAGCGACCAGCTGTTTATTCTCACTCCCCGTTTGGAGTTAACTACATCGGCTGCATAGACTCTGTAAATAAATAATGCTCATATTAGGTTAAGGAGCCAGTCGATTCCTTTTCTAAATACTGTGGGGGGACTCACTGGGTTCCGTCATTCAAAGGGACTACCGTGCCCCTTTTTGATGCGTCTATTCAAAAGACCATTGTTCTGTGAGCAAATCTGAGCATGTGGTTAGAGGGAGTTAGTCACACTGGTGGCAACGTAGGGAGACGGAGACAAAAGGCTTGGGGTGTGTGGTGGGAGAAGCCCGTGACAGTAATTTTAATTTTTTTTGAGACCTTTAGAGGCGTTAATAAACGTCGGTTCCTTCTCCTCATCTTTCACATTTGGATCAACAGATGTTTTAAAATGAGACACTTGATACGTGTGTCACCACGGCACGACCCCCGCCGTCGCCTGGAGAGGCCCCTCTGCCTCAATGCCGGCAGCATCAGAGGCCCAACCTCAGCAGCACGGCTCTAACATAGCCATTAAAACACCTTTCTTTTGCCTGCTGAGTATAAAGGCCTGCGCTATTGTGAAGGCCCCAGGCTCTGGAACTCTGTGGGCCTGTCTTCTAGTTAGACAGTCAGTTTTGCAAACAGCTG
>NC_067399.1:478627491-478797491 GCF_016432865.1 Antechinus flavipes | reverse complement strand
TCTGATTTCAGCAGGTGTGGGGGAGCAGTCTTTTCATGGGGGTGGTTCTAATGCATTATTTGGGGAAAGATGATAGGCGAGTCATTCATCACAGAAAAATAAACACATCCATTAAAGATGACACCGTGTTTAATGCATGACCTTAGGAACTGGAGAGATTTTTTTTTTGAAAACCTTCCAGAGCCGTATGCATCCATTAAAACACATATAGAATTAGACTGGTTTCCCATTGCTAATATTCGCCATATGTATTTACATTCAACTCAAATCCAACAAATTCAGCATCACATTACAGCAGAGAGAGAGGAATAGAAGATTGCCTTTCATACCATGCTGACATTAAGTTGAGTTACTGTTTTGTTCTAGACTCCTCAGGAAATTCTGAATATGGTTGGCAAAAATCAGACTCAATACAATCCTTTTGGATCAGACTTCTAATTTCTAAATACCAACCCCTGAAAATTTAGCATTTTCAATGTAATACTGCTAACAAATTAAAAATCAACACAAATATGCTGGTTCTATGTTACCTGTTCAAGTGTATAGAATGTACAAAAACTTTAATCAAATACTCAGGTTTGTTCAGTTTTAAATTGTGTTCGTTTAATAGTTTCCTTTCTGCTGTTTATATTAATGACATATTCACCATCTAAATATATTGCAGCGCAGAAAAGTCATCAAAACATTTCTAAGGCTGAATGAATGCAGTCACATTCATGATTTTTTTTTTTAATAAAATGATCTCTCTGTTGAAGCTCTTTTTTTCCCCTTCTACCTAAAAAATTATAAAAGATATATGTGTATATACACATACATCTATATTATATGTATTTCTCCTTATATATGTAGATGTGTATACTTATAAGGGTATTAGAAATGCAAAGCAGAGACTCTTTTATGGTGCAAATTTCAAATGTTAGCTCATGGTAGACAAAGAAATCAAAGCTACTGAGAAAATATTATTGCCAAGAAAACATCCTAAAAAATATTCAGTGTGGTATATTTTTATGACATCTTGGTGGAAGGTTTTGTGATTTTTATAAAAGATTTAATTTGCTTTTAAGAGCATCTTCTAGAATGTTTCTGCTTCTCAGAATAGTTAATCTGTCCATAGTTGCTACTACGGCTTCATTAGGTTTTGTATGGAAGGACTTTCATGCTTATATTGCATAGATAAGGGTCCTGGAATGAAGAAAGGATCTGAGATCACAAGTGTGGACAATGGGGTTTCCTGGTCTCATTCCAAGATTATGATTTAAAACATCCTTAGATATTTGAATAATTAAAAACAGTCCTTCCAGGGCTCCAAGGTCCACATGATGAAAATTTGGTCCATCTTCCTCCCTGTTTTTCTAACTGGGCTGGAGACAAGAATTCTGTACCTTTATTGAAATCTTATTCTTCTTCAGTGTTTTCCTTGAATCGTGGAGGTATCTATAAGTTCTCAAAGGCTCTGGACATGTGAAATGAACAAATGAATGACACAGAATTTATCAAATGCTTAATATATATCAGGTTCTGTGTTAAGAACTAGAGATTCAAATAAAAGTAAGCAGGACAGTCCTGGCCATCAAGTAACTTACATTCTGTTATGAAATATTCTTGTTCTAAAAGAAATGACCAGCAGGATGAATACAGAGAGGCCTGGAGAGACTTACATGAACTGATGCTAAGTGAAATGAGCAGAACCAGGAGAACGTTGTACATAGCAACAGCAAATAATTCTGATGGGTGTAGCTCTTTTCAACAGTGAGGTAATTCAGGCCAATTCCATATTCTTGTGATGGGGAGAGCCATCTACATCCAGAGAAAGGACTGTGGGGTTGAGTATGGATCACAACATAGCATTTTCATTTTTGTTGTTGTTATTTGCTTGCATTCTGTTCTCTCACATTCTGTCTTTGTCTCTATCTCTCTCTTTCTCTTCTCCCTCCCTCTCTCTCTCTCTGTCCCATTGTCTCTCTTTGTCTTTCTGTTTCTCTCTCTGCCTCTCTCTGTTTCTGTCTCCGTGTCCCTCTCTTTGGCTCTGTCTGTCTTTGTCTCGCTGTCTCTCTCTGTCTCTGTTTCTGGGTCTGCCTGTATCTCTCTTTCTTTGTCTATTTATCATCTATCATAGTGGTTTGCAAATCATATCTAAATAAATGTATGACCCTGGCTAGCCATTTCACCTTTGCTCCTCAGTTTCTTTGTATAATGATGAAGCAGTTATTTTGTTATTTTGTACATAACTTCAGTGTTTTTCTCATTGTAATTTAATTTAGGTTCTCTGGTCTGGAGCCTCATTCAGGGATTAACCCCACAATGTGATTGGGTTAAGATATGCTTTATGAGATGATGATGATTTTTACTTATGGAAATAAAATTCAAAGAAACAAAATGGAAGAAATAAGTTTCTAATTTCTGTGGATTACCATGTTGTCTTTTACAAATTTCAGGTGAATGTTGAAAATCATCTATGCATATATTTTGAAAATAAAAAGCTTTAATTAAAAAAAGAAACTTACATTCTGATAGAGGAAGACAACATATATAGAGAAGCACGATCTTAAAAAAATGTGTTGGTCAGAGAAGTCAGGGGAATGGCAAGAGAGGTATAATGGAGGTTTGCTACATGCCCAGATCACCTAATGGAGCTAGCCATATGAAATGTTGGGAACTTATTTCTGGGGTCTTCCACATAGGTCATAACATTTTAGGTGATCTGAGAACTGGCCAGACTTTTACTACAAGGAGCCAGGGGGTAAATGATTAACATGTATTTTGCAGAAAAGGTTTGCTGTGTGTCTTTCATTTCAAAGAGGATCAATGACATCATGAGGTGATGGCTTATGTGTGAACTAGGTTTAAGTGAGGCAGAACTACATAGAATCCTCAGCCTCACTTTCTCTTCCAGTCATAAAAACCCAGTGGCAAGACAAAAATCGGGATGACTGGTGATGTGGGAAGAAAAGCTTGGTATCTTCAACGTCTGGCCAAACTGAAAGCCAGGGGTCCTCAAACTATGCCCCCAGGCCAGATGCAGCAGCTGAAGACGTTTATCCCCCTCACCCAGGGCTATGAAGTTTCTTTATTTAAAGGCCCACAAACAAAGGTTTTGTTTTTACTACAGTCCGGCCCTCCAACAGTCTGAGGGAGAGTGAACTGGCCCCTTATTTAAAAAGTTTGAGGATCCCTGCTAAGCACTCACAGCTCCTGCTTCAGATTCCCTCCTTGCCACGGTATAAATTGTTCTTGGTGTGGCTCGGTGGATAGAGCTCAGCCCTGAAGTCAGGAGGACCTGAGTCCAAATCTGCCTCAGACACTTAACGCTTCCTAACTGTGAGACCCTGGGCAAGTCACTTGACCCCAATCGCCTTAACAAAAAAAAATAATAATAAAATAAATGATTCTCATTATTCATTTCCACTGTGAGAAATCTTCACATGCTTGGGTTAGACACCCCATAACTCACCAACAGGTTTGAGATCTCTTGCTTACCTTCAAACTGGTTTAGCCCATCTGGGTGTGGTTGCTGAGTGTGCTACAACTTCCTGGGAATACAGGTGAGAGATGGGTGAAAGTGGACACAAAGGTATGTACCTGCAAGCTCTGAAGGAGCTCACCCCAGAAGACCAGTTCTCCTTGAGCATCCCATCAACCCTTTCAGGAAAAGTAGTATTGATTTGATTCCTGTACTAGAGCGAGAGCTGTAAAGGCTTGGGGAGGGGAGAAGCAGGGTGACATCACCTGGAGATAATCAGGAAGTAGATGGCAGGCCTGTCAGGCCTATCACAATTAGGTAGATAAAGTGTGTTAAGCTTCAGAAAGGGCTACCGTGATGGGAGTCCTGACCTGAGATTATATTATGTTTTTGTTGAGCCCCAAGTAGTTTAGCTAAATTCTGAGAAACTTATCATCCAGGGCTGACCAATGAATGATGGATTTCTTGGTCTCAACCATCCATGAAGCCTTCTAGTAGGCCATGGAAAAGCTGGGATCTGTATGGAGTGTAGACTGTACTAACATGGCTGAAATTACAGATTTTTTGAAGTATTAAATGTGACAGTAGGCCATTGCAAATATAGAATGGATGGTTTAACAAGATATGTTTTAGAACATGCTGGATGCAAGTGGTCCTACTTAAAGTGATGCTAATATACAATATAACATATAATAAATATAAATAAAACTACTTAAATATATGTAAATATATATGTTTATAGTTAGAAAACAAACACGGTAGATGAAAAGTCCTTGACTTTTATAAAAGAGTTCACAATAGTTTTTCTCAGAGTCCTAGTATTGGAATCAGGAGACAATCTTTGCTATTTATTAGCTAGGTGATGTGGGACTAGTTATTTCTGCTCCCTGGGGCTCAGTTTCTCTCTTTGTAAAAATCACAGGGTGGGACTAGAAGATTCCTTAGTTCCTTGCAACAGTTGGCTCCCCTAGTTTAGGTAAAATCTGGCTAAACTAAGAGTAATTTATTTACATAATTGCTGTGTCCCTGTAACAGTTGAGTGGCAGGCATGTATAGTAAGTTTCCAAGTTGGATTGAATCCAGGCATTTTGTTTGTTGTCTATCTTGCTGAGAGTTCCTTTTTCACATGTATGGTTGGGACTAATGGCTTCTGAAGTCCTTTCTACTTCTGCAGTCTGGTGGTTCTGTTCTGTGACAGTTCTGTATAATGAAGACCTGACCAATGAGAAGCCTGTCCTCAGAGCATTCATGGTGTCCTCCCATGAGCCACTTCTGGAAAGCTGTGAGGATGTGTAATAGAAGGGCCCTGCTCCCTGGCTCAGGGCATGTTCAGGTAGATTTGTCTCCTAGTCAAAGAAAAGGGTCCTTCTATTGATGGCTCAGCCAGAACTGAAAATACCTTCAAAAGGCTGAGATTAACTGGCTGAGATACTTGCATCCTTTTAAGTAGGACCACATGCATCCGGCACGTTCTGAAACATATCTTATTAAACCATCCATTCTATATTTGCAAAGACCTACTGTCACATTTAATACTTCAAAAAATCTGTAATTTCAGCCATGTTAGTACAGTCTACACTCCATACAGATCCCAGCTTTTCCATGGCCTACTAGAAGGCTTCATGGATGGTTGAGACCAAGAAATCCATCATTCATTGGTCAGCCCTGGGTGACAAGTTTTTCAGAATTTAGCTAAACTTGATCTGCCCATTCAGGACAATAGTCAGAGACCCCGAGTCCATGACCTTGCTCTTGTTTCAGAGTCTATCCTGTCTGGCTCTTAGGAGAAGAGTTTTGGACCTGTGACTGTGAGCTTTCTAAGGTTGGGAGAGCAAGCTGTCGGAGGTCTGGGAGCTAGTTTATACTTTGCCAGCACAGTCCTGAGGAAGCACTGAGGCTCCCATTACTGGGCTGACACTACACATAAAGTGCTAGGTCTCCAAGAGCATGGGATGGATTTAGAAGCAGATTTGGAGGGACAAGCTTTGTAGTAATTGCTTTAAGTTTGTACTTACATTCCTCAGGGTCTGGGGTAGTCTAAGGGACAGTGTGCCTCAAGGTGTTGGAGGAAAGAAATGCTAGAACTTGATTATTGCTATATCTTCTCAGTAAATATTTCTTTATAAAAGTTTATTGATCTTAATTAGGTAAATGATTTTATTGTTATTAGATTGTTTCAATCCTGAAGGACTTTTTGTGACTCCATTTTGGAGTTTTCTTAACAAAGATACTGTAATGTTTTGCTATTTCCTTCTCCAGATCATTTTTACAGATGAGGAAACTGAGGCAAATAGGATTAAGTGACTTGCCCAAAGTCATACAGCAAGCAAATACCTGAGGGAAGATTTGAACTCATGAATATGAGTCTTCCTGCTTCTAGCACCCCATCCATTGAACAATCTGACTGCCCTAAGCTAAATGTTATTGGGAGCTAATGATTGGTGATTGATATGGAGGAGAACATAACAGAATAGTTTCAGAAAAGGCTGCAAGCAGGAAGTAGTATCTGAGCTTCCTTGGGAAGGAGGTTAGGGATTTTCTTTCTTACAATAATAGATGTAAAACTCAGTATCCTTTTTTATTTTTTAATCTGAGTTATTTATAGATGAAATCAAGTATTTTCTAATCAATTATAAATATTACTGTATAGAAATCTTTACCTATTTAAGAATATTAAATAATATCTTTGGAGCAAATTAATTCCATCTGGACCTGTTATAGCACATAATCAGCAGCATTATGCAAATAGTTATCTTTGTGGGGGAAATCAATAACTTATTTTCTCCTGGAATGAAGAAAAAAGGAATATTATTATTAATTACATACAAAATGAAATCTTTTCTTGTGAGTCTGTATGGATATTTTGTCATCAAGGTTTTCCTCTTGTCAGAATGTCAGTGGTCATTTCCCCTGCTGAGGAATTGGTCCTTCCCAGGGACTCCAGTTGCTGTCCTTCCCTTGGGAAGCCATTTGTGGAACTGAAGATGGAAGCATCCCTGGGAGGTAAGCAATCATGCTTCGTGTGATTTAAAAAAGAAGATATCTGGTTGTTTCTGACTCAATTTTTTTGGTCCCTGCCTAGGTTTTGGTCCTATTGCACATAGTGCAGCTGTTGTATGAACCCACTGAATTCTTTATTTGTAAAGCTAATGACCACAGTCAGCAGTGCCAGCTATAGTCACAGGTGAAGTTAATGCCAACATTGATTATGCCATAATCCATGTTAATAATCGGGATAGTGCCTCTTAGACATAGAGTTGTATTTGTGATTTATTTCTCTCCCTCCAGACTTTAGCTTAGCTTTTGTAGAAAATCACTGTTTATAACCTTTATTCTGATCAGAAGGGATTAAGTGAGGGAATGAACCTTTTGAAATTGTGATAAAGGCCAATTGCAGAGGGGTTGTTAAAGAGCATTCCTAGACCTCTTTACATTTGTTGAACCCGTTAAAACTCAATTAGCAGTCTCCCCCCCCCCATATTGCCTTTCTTTTCCAGAATAGGAAACCAAGTTTTGGAGGAGTTAAATGATTAGTCTGAGGCAGCACAGCATAATTTAGAAGGGCAACCAGATAGTTAGCGTGCTGGCAAGAAATGTGCTCTGGCTTTGTCTGAATAGCACTGTTTTTCTAGGTGTTCTGGTTTAACCTTCCATATGGAATGCCTGAAGACTTGGTGGTCTCCCAAAGTTAGTTTGATGAGCTTTAGATACACACAAACACACACTAAACACACAAAAACACACACGTACACACAGACACACACTCACACAATATTTATTTATTTATAGGAACTTAGCCAGGACAAGTATATCTATGAGTGCAAGGCGTGATTATTTTTGACACTCTGCCATTTAATTTGAGGTACTTATATTTTAAAAAGGGTACCATGGGCCTGGAACTCTGCTGGATTAGGGCTCCCCAGGTTGTCTGTTACAAAATGCTATTTGATCTTCAAATGTTGGATTGGTTTAATTTTTACCTTTTTCAAAACAAAAGCATCTTTCCTAACTTCTTCAGGGCCAAACAATAGGAAGAAAAATTTAGTTCAATATAATAAGTCTTTATGAAGTGACTACTGATTTTTGAGCTTTAAGGTCAGGCCCTCTGGCAGAGCTAGAAAAATTCCAAACACAGATCCTATATTCAAGGAGCTCATCATAATCCTGGGGGCACAAGACTCAGAAACATGAATACTCCAGGAAAAATTCCAAGGGTGTAGACGGCAAAAGACTAACTGTAATCTCATAGAAAACTAGACCTTGTGAAGTCAGACCAAACCAGTGCTATGAGAAATTCAGGGACAGAGAGCTCAGTGTTGGCTGGCACAAGGCAGCGGCGACTTGAGATGGATCTTGTGCATGGATAAGAGGAAACATAGACCAGGGCATTCCTGGAGAAATCTGATTTATTTTTAAAGAAAGTTTTATCAACTAAATAATCATTAATTTCAAAATATATATTGAATGCCTAGTGTATGCACAGCTCTGTACTAAGCAAAGGCTGCTGTGAAGTCCTCATGGAATATATTAGTATAGTGTAGGGCTGTTGTGTCATGGATCCCATAGGCAGTCTAGTGAAATCTATGGACATCATCTCAGAAAAAAAGGTTTTTAAATATTTAAAATGAAATACATAGGGATTTAAAGGAAACCAGTTTTATTGAAATATACTTATCAAATTATTAAAAGGATATTCATGAGTCCCAGGTTTAGAACCCTAGTCTAGGACTACTCTAGGGGGAAAGAGAAGGTACAAATTGAGAAGGGTATTCTCTTCCTTCTTTTATTTCTCCTTCTCCTTCTCTTCCTTCTCATCTCTCCTTATTTTTTCTCCTTCTCTTCCTTGTATTCCTACTTCTCTTCCTTTTCATCCCTTTCTTCTTTTTTCTTTCTCTTCCTTCTTCTCTTTTTCCTTCCCATCTTCTACCTCCTTCTCCTCTTCTTCCTTCTTTCTCCTCTCCTTTTTTCTTTTTCTCCTCCTCTTCTATCTCCTTTTCCTCTTCTTCCTTCTCCTCTTCCCCTTCCTCTTCCTTCTCCTTCTCTTCTCTATTCCCTTCTATATAGGTGTACATTTCCCTACCTCCCTCTACTTTGAGTCTTCTTCAGTCCAGGTCCATGAACCATGTAAGATGAAACCAGTTCAGACATTACTCCTCGGTGTGATATATCAATCTTTCCCCCGGGGGTCTCAACTCATAATCCTGTGTCTTTCTGGACCCACATGCTCCTCCTTAATCATTTTCCCTATGTGTGGTTGTCTCCCACATTTGAATATAAGCTTACTGAGGACGGGAACTGTTTTTCTTTTGTATTTATATCCCAGTGCTTTGCATAGTATTTGGCACATAATAAGTGCTTGATAAATTCTTGGTCCTCCTTTCTTTTCTCTCTCCCTCCCTCCTTTCCTCTCTTCCTTCCTTCCTTCCTTCTTTCCTTCCTTCCTTCCTCCCTCCCTTCCTTCCTTCCTTTCTTCCTTCCCTATGAGATTAGTCCTGTTCCATCTGGTCCTAAAAAGCCGAATGAGTAGCAGTGGATGTGAGATATAAAGAATCCAGGGCAAAGAGAAGGGCAAAGTCCTGTTCAATCAAGAATAGCATTAACCTCCCCTCCCATTTTCCCCTTCCCCAAATTCTGTTAATTGATCTCCCTGCCTGGCAGAGGACAGCTTCACCTGTTCAGCATTTTATGGAAAAGGCAGCATCCAAAAGACGTAGCTGGCCGGGCTGGGGTGGGGTGGCAAATGGCTTTGTCACTGTGACATTCCACCCTCCTTTCAGTTTGGGGGTTGGCCCAGTGGTGAAGTTCTTCCTTTCCTGCCCCCCCAAATCCATCCTAATACAAGCTGTCTCTGTACGCCCCAGAGCTGAGCCCCTCAACTGCTGGAGACCCCAGTGGGGTTCCCTCCCCCTAGGAGAGAGAAACTTGCTGCAGTCTCCCAACATAATAGATCCCAGGGGTAAGTAAGACCCTCTGACCTCATGGGACTCAGACAGTGACGTGGAAGGTGGTGCAGTTGCTGTCTCCTGGGGTGTGATTATTTAATGATAACGACGACCCCTGCAGGGGTACCTTATTGCTCTTTTGCAAAAACAATCTCTGTTGAGAGAAATTAATTGTATTGTTGTTGATGAAAAGAAATGGGAGTTACTATTTTTAAATGATTGCCAGTCTCTAGTGGAATTGGAAAGGGACTCAGTAACAGATCTTCTGTCTGCCTTTCTCCTGGTCGCAGGACATAGACCCTTTGTGATTCCTCAAAGTCCACTTGCCCCTCTGGTTAATTGCCCCTCCGGGGCAGAGCTATGTTCCCACTAATTCACTTCTGTTCAGTTGATTCAATTCTTGAATCAATCTGATTAATTTACATAGAGCTGAGCATTTGGAATGTGCCTTTTCTTACAAAGTATGAAAGTGCCCATTGACTTTCTCTGATAAGAATCCTAGCCAGCCAAATCATCTTGGAAACTGAAACTCTTCATCTGGGAGGTTCCAACTGGTGTTCCAAAATTAGGCAATTCATATTAAGGTAGCCTCAGCCTCTGAAATCCATTCAGGACATGCCTTTTAACTAAGTGCCAATGGACATGGCCAAAATCTATAGCAAAAGATATTTTCACAAGTCTGAAAAGCTCACAGTCTTATAAGGAAAGTCCTTTATTTAAAACCCATTCTCTGCTCTTGCTTTTACTATATGGATAATTGGACACAGATTACAGTGGGAAGAAGATAGCACTCAGAATTAAAGGACCTGAGTTTGAGTCATTGTGTCAATACTTTGTAGTCATCGGATTGTGACTTGTTAAGGGGCAAGTCAATTCTCCAAGAGCCTCCACAGCTGTGGATCACAGCATCTGAAGGAGTTGCAGGGCAGCCTTTGCTGACACAGGTGTTGTGGACTGGGAATGAGATAAATTAGAGGCAGAGGGAAGAGGAGAGAGGTCAGACAATACAACAGTCTCTCAGTCTCCTTGTATCATCCTATCACAAGAGGAGATCCATTTTGCAGGTCTGGGTTGGATCTCCAGCAGGCACAGTCAGGTGGCTCCCATATATTCCAACACCATCTAATCTGTCTAACCTCAGTTTCCTCACTTGTAAAATGAGGATAATGATACTCATGCTATAAATCTCATAGGGCCATTATTAGGGAAGTACACTGTAAACTTTAAAGTGTTATATAAACTATTATTTATATAATCTCAGAATTGAAAGGGATTCTAAGGGTCATTTAGTCTAAGTCAAATGAACAAGCATTTATTAAATGCTTACTATGTACCAGATACTACACTAGGTAATGGGGAAATAAAGAAAGGCTAAAACATGGTACCTACTCTCAAGAAGCTTACATCCTAACAAGGGAGACAAAATGTAAATAATTGTATGCTCAAAGTAGGCACATGGTACACGGGAGATAATCTCAGAGAGAAAACACTAGCACAAAGTAGGATTGGAAGAGACCTTTCATAAAAGCCAGAGTTTGATCTATTATTCAAAGGGAGGCAGGGAAGTCAGGAGATCGAGGTAAAGAGGAAGAGACTTTTAAGTATGGGAAATACCCAGTGAGTAGGTTTGGAGTTGGAGGGAATGTCATGTGTGAGGATCAGAAAGAAGCTGAGTGTCTCAGATAGTAGAGTATATGAAGGAGAATAAGTGTAAGAAGATTGGAAGGATAGAGGCTGTTTTGAAAGACTTTAAAAGCTTAACATTTATATTAAATAAATGAACATGTATTAATAATATAACTATTATATTATAGCATTATATTACATATTATGTATATTATATTATCATACCATAATGAGGATATATTATAATATATAATTATATATAGTTATTAATAAAATTAGATAATAATATTAAATAAACTGTATATCAAATCCTGGAAGTAATAGGGAATTTATTGAATAGTTGATTGGATGATAAACTGGAGCGAAGAGAGACTTGATATAGTTAAGACCAACCATCAGATTGTTGCAAAAGCATAGACATGAGATGATGAGGGACTGCATTAGAATGATGGTTATATCAGAAGGGAGAAGTGAATATATATGAGATATTTCAAAACTCCAGGGCTTGACAGCAGATTGGATACGGGAGTGTATTGGATGAATGAAAATGACAAATCCAGGATCAGGCAGGGTTCCTGAGAGGGTGATGGTGCTCTTGATAATAAGATATATTTGGATGAAGGCAGTTTTTTTTTTGGGAAAGATGATGAGTTCAATTTTGGACATGTTGAATTGATCTCATAGATATTTCTGAGATATTTAGTTTGATGGGTCCAATAGAAATAAATAAGAGACTGGAGATCAGGGAGAAGTTAGAGCTGAATAAATAGATGTGCTAATCATCTTCATGAAGATAATAATTGAATACATGAGAACTACAGAGATCACCAAGCAAGATAGAAGAAAATAAAAGAAAGAAAAAGAAGAAGAAAAAAGACTGGGAAAGAATCTTGGGGTGGGGAGGGAAACCAATAGTTATCTAGCATAATCAGTATGAAGAAATAGCAAAAGAGACTGAGAAGGAGCCATCAGATAGAACCAGGAAGAAAAAAAAAACCCACCAGTGCCATAGAAACCTAGAGGGAAGAGAATTTGAAGGAGAAGTGTATAATATCAATGATATAAAAAATTCTAGAGTGGTCCAGAAATATGAGGATTGAGAAAATGCCATTAGATTTGTAATGAAGTGATCCAACATGTACCTATCCCCACTATAGAATATATGAAAAGTTGTCACCTAATTTCTTCATCAAGATATTAACGAAGGAGAACCCATTATCTCCAGAAGCATCATATTCCACATTTGGACAGTCTTTTAAGGAAATGTTTATTTATATCAATCCTAATTCTCACTCTGAAATTCATTCCCTCTACCGCCTTCACCATAGATCTATCCTCTGGGAACAAGTTTGAAGACTTTCCCCCTGGTCTTATCTAGATCAAAAGTTCCCAGTTCTATAAATTGATTTTCACATGACATCATGTTCAGTCTCTCACCATCTTATAGCTACTTTCCTTTCAGGATACTCCAGAGATCCTCAAAAATGAATGCCATATTTTAGATATCTTCTGACCAGGTCAGAGACTATTTCCTCCCTTGATCTGAATCTATCACTATCACCACCATCGCCATCACTATCAATGGTCATTATAATTATTTTGTTGGGGTTTTCTTTGGTCCAGACCTGTGATTTTATTGATGTAAGAAATTTCCAATGAAGAATCTCCCTCTCCCAATGTTGATCAGTAGCTTTTTTTGTAATTTAAAGTCTCAAAGAGTACTGAGAGGTTAAATTATATGCCCAATTTCATAAATCCAGTGTATGTTAGAGTTTAGACTTGAATCCAGAATTTCTTGACTCTGAATTCAGTTCTTTATTATCACACTATGCATCATCATCATCATCATCATCATCATCATCATCATCATCATCAATCAAGGAACCAAAGGGAGGTAAACTTTTTATTTTGGATACATCATACCATTGATTAATATTTGACTTGCAGTTCACTAAAATACCAGATCTTTTCTTCATGATCAATAGATCATTTATGTTTATTCAGTTAGTTCTTTGAACCCAAGAGTAAGATTTCACATTTATTGCTATCAAATTTTTATCCTTTTAAAATTTAACTTATTTTTCTATCCTGTTGAGATATTTTTGGATTATAACACTCACTTAAATATTAATTATTTCTCTTAGCTTCAGGTAATCTGCAAATGTGATAATCATACCATAGTGTTATTGTTCAAGTCTTTAATCTAAATATTGAACAGCGTAGAATCAAGAAGAGAAATCCCTGGGATACTCTCCTAAACAACTCCCTCCAAGTTACCATTAACCCATTAACAACTAATTATTGGTGCCTGAAATTCAACCAATTCCAATTCATATAAATCAACCAGTTCACATAATAAAAATAACCTCTTCAAAATCCAGCCCATCCTCCATTCTGGAGGAGGAAAGTCACAAAGTAAAGAAATGCCAGTAAAAGGGATGTATAGTAGAGACAACACTGTATATTCTTAGTCCACCATAGTATCTGTGAGAAGGCCTGAGAAATACTTTGAGAAGTTGACCAATTAGAGGTGGAGCCATGGTAAAATAAAGGCAAGGACTCATCCGAGCTCTCCCCAGACCCATCCAAACAGCAAATTATAGAACATCAGAATCCACAAAATGATGGTGGATAGCAATTTTCTATCCAAAGACAACTTAAAAGAGTATAGTTTGGCACAAGCCTGGACAGCACATCCCCAGAAAACCAGGAGAGATCCTTGGGATCTCTGAATCAGTGTCAGCAGTGATGGTTTCCAGATACCAAAGATGACTTAGAAAGTTGGCAGGAAAGGTTTGTAGAGTGAGAGTGGAAGGCAATCTAGCAGACACCACATCAGCATAGCCCTAGTCCTGACTAATCAGGAGCAGGCTGTAAGAGCCTCTGAATTACCAGCAGTGGCACTTTCTGCGGATTAATTAATTAATCAGAAGAAGATTGGGGGGCGGGGTGTGTGTCTCTTTGCTAGCATTGAGTCAAGACTGTTGCTTTGCCCATTCTTGGATTTAGGTGGTATTCCTGTTGGCAGTTTCAAGATAAAGAGGAATGCTAACACACTGGAGCTTGCAAATACAATGGAGTAGGTACTCTCTTCACACAGTTCCAGGGCAGAAAAGACTACTAGTGCTCACTCATAGACCAGAGCATAGGCCAGAAGAGGAGTGAAAATACCTCTTTGGATCATACAAACTTGGAAAACCTTATAGGTTCCTAGAAGGATCTCTGAAAAAGCTGCACAAAATTCCTATAGCTTGGTATATTGCATCCTTCACTCTGGAAACAGAGCCCTACTTCAACAAAGAGTTACAAGTCAAGTAATAGGCTGGGAGAATGAGCAAACAACAGAATAAGATTATGACTGTAGAAAATTACTATGGTGACAAAGAAAATCAAAACTCAAATTCAGAAGAAAGTCAAAGCACCTACATTCCCGTGTCCAAGAGAAACAAAAATTTGTCTCAAGTCATGGAAAAAGTCAAAAGGGATTTTGAAAATGAAGTAAGAGAGGCAGAGGAAAAAATGGAAAGAGAAATGAGTCATGTAAAAGGAAGTACAAAAAGCCATTGAGGAGAAGAATGCCTTAAAAGCAAAACTGGCCATCTGGAAAAGGAGATACAAAAGCTCACTGAGAGAAACAATTCCTTAAAAATTAGAATTAAGCAAAAGGAAGCTAATGACTTTATGAGAAATTAAGAAACAATGAAACAAAACAGAAAGAATGAAACAATATAAGAAAATAATATAAAATACCTCATTGGAAAAACAAATGACCTGGAAAATAGATCCAGGAGATGTAATTTTAAAATTATTGGACTATCTGAAATCCATAATAAAAAAAAAAGCCAGACATCATCTTTCAAGAAATTATTAAGGAAAACTGTCTTGATATTCTAGGACCAGAGGATAAAATAGAAATTGAAAAAGATCAACTGATCACCTCCTGAAAGAGATCTGTAAAATGAAAATTTCCAGAAATATTATAGCCAAATTCCAGAAATTCCAGGTCAGGAGGAAATTTTTGTACTCATCCAGAAAGAAACAATTCAAGTATGTTGAAATCACAGTCAGGCTAATACGAGATTTAGCAGCTTCTAATTAAAGGACCAGAGGGCTTGGAATATGATATTCAAGAGAGTAAATAAGTTAGAATGAGAAAAGGGAAATCATAAAGGATTTAATAAGATTAATTTATTTATATTCCTATAGGAGAGGATGGTACTTATAACTCTTTTTTGATTATTAGGGCAGTTAGGAGTATATAAGGACAGATGTGAGTTGATTATGAAGGGACAACACCCCAAAAAATAAAATTAAGAGGTAAGAGAGGAATATACTGGGGGAAAAAATGAAAGAGAGAGGTGAAATGGAGCAAATTATCTGGCATAAAAGAAGCAAAAAAAAAGCTTTTACAGTGAAGGAGAAGAGGGGGAGGAGAGAAGAAGTGAATGAATCTTAATCTCATCAGAACTGGTTCAAAGAGGGAATAACATATGTTCATTCTATTGGGAATAGAAATTTATCTCACCCTGCAGGAAAGTAGGAGAGGAAGAGAATACAAGAAGAGGGAGGGTGATAGGAGGGAGGATATATTGGGAGAAGGAATAGTTAGAAGCAAAACACTCTTGAGGATGGACAGGGTGAAAGAGGAGAAGGGTAGAAAGAAAAGAGAATAAATGGTGGGAAATACAGTTAGCAATAGTAATTGTGAAAAAAATTTTGAAGTAAGTTTCTCTAATAAAAACTTTATTTCTCAAATATATAGTAAATGGAGACAAATTTATAAAAAAGATGAGTCATTTTCCAATTGATAAATGACCAAAAGATATGAACAGTTTTCAGATGAAGTAATAAAGCTATTTATGGCCATGTTAAAAAAAAAAAAAGAAACAATTCTAACTTACTGTTGATTGGAGAAATGCAAATTAAAATAATGATATCTATTTTTGAAAATGACAAATGTTGGTGGGAATATAGGAAAAAATGAATTGTGAACAACTTCAGCTATTCTTTAGAGCAATTTGGAACTATGCCCAAAGGATTATAAAACCATGCACTCCCTTTGACCTAACAATACCACTACTAGGCATGTACCCCAAAAGGGACTAAAAAAAGGAAAAGGACCTATGGGTACAAAAATATTTATAGCAGGGCAGATCACTTCTCAGAGAAAAGAACTGGAAATTGAGGGGATGCCCATCAATTAGGAAATGGCTGAATAAATTGTGGCAGGTAATTATGATGGAATACTAGTGTGCTATAAGAAATGATCGTCAGATGCTCTTAGAAAAACCTGAAAAGACTTTCATGGAACTCATGAAAAGTGAAATGTACTGTGTGCAAAGTAACAGTAATATTGTAAGGTAACTGTAATCACAATATCATGACTTTGATATTCTCAGCAATGCAATACTCCAAGACAACTCTAAAGGACTTATGATGAAAAATGCTATCCATCCCCACAGAAAGAATTGACAGTATCTGAATACATATTTAAGCATATTTTTTTTTTACTTTATTTTTCTTCAGTTTTTTTTTTTTTTAGGGGAGGAAAGGTCTATGTTTTCTTTCACAGCAGGACATTTGTATAAATGCTTTTCATGACTTTATATGTGCCTTCTCAAGAGAAGGGGTGGGAAGTGAGGAAGTGAGAGAATCTAGAACTCAAAGCTTAAAAAATGTTAAAAATTGTTTTATATGTAACTGGGGGAAAATAAAATATTAAGTAATGAAGAAAAAAAGAATTTGACAAATTGGACTCTCATTGGTTTAGCATCACAGCACATAAAAAAAAATAGATTGAGCAACATACATTATGATCTGGTTCTACTTGGAACTGTTGTAATAATCAATTTGACATAAAAGCCAGTGCATCAAATGGCTGTCTTTTTTGTTCTTGTATAGGATACTTTGGAAACAAATCAGAAATACAAGTATTTTATGAGTGAAATATTTCAGTGAATATTAAAGTGGGAAAATCACAATTGTGCATAAAAATTACTAATGACATGAATGCTTATTATGCTTTAGTATTAAATCATAACAAAATTGGAAAAAATTATCAATTATATGCAATATTTTTACATTGTTATTGACAATGACATCCTCAGGTTCAATTTATATGATAATCCACTTTATATCAATTAAGGAAATCATAAAAATAATTTTATTCCCAAGCACAAATTAAATAAACTAGGAGCAGAAATTGATGGATTACTTAAAGCTGAAGAACCTAAAGGTAAAGAAAAATTATATAACATAAACTCTTCGATGACAAATATATGCCTCTTCAATGACAAAAGTCAACTTAATGTCCTGAATAATTTTGAAAAGGAAATGGGCATCCTTTAATGGAATTTCAAGAAAACATTTTTGCTTTTGATGGCAAAAATCTGACTAAGAGACCTGTTGGGTGATTTCTAAAAGCTGGTATTTGTTATAGCCATCATTAAAGAAGCCCACTTCCCTAAAACTTGATACAGCATAAAAAACATTTAAGGGATGTATACAATGCTGTTTCAGCTGTTATTACAGAAAAGATCATAGGAGAAAAATAGGAGAAGGCATTATAGGAATACTCCTTAGAGCAGGCATCAATGATTGAAGCAGGTTCAGATTTTCATAGTTGAAGAATTGTCAGAATATATTTTAAAAACACATGGATGGGGCTTCCCGTCAAATGGCAGAGAGGATACATGCATCTATCTAAGCTCCTTCTTGCCCTCAGAATACTTTATTTCATTAAAAGATCTCGGAATTAGCGCTTGACTGAAAAAACCCACGAATATATTACAAACAGAAGATATCCTCGAAATTCACCAAAAAAAAGTCTGTTTTTGCTCACAGGTGGGGATAGTCAGATTGGGTGCAGACTGAGGGCAGAAAGTGAGAGTATGGCAGGCAGCTCACACTAAGCAGACAGGAAGGGGTTGGGGTGTGATCTCAACCATTTCTGTGGAAAGAACTTTACCACAGTGTGGCTACTTTGCCCTGGCAGCAAGCCAGTAGATCATCAGAGAAGTTATAAACACAGGTTATAAAGACTATAACCCCAGAAAGCTAGGGTCTCTCAGGACCTGGCCACACCCACTCGGAGTATCTCAGCACACTCTCAGAGTTTTAGAGTGCAGAAGTACAGTCATTGCTGTCCTGCTAGTGCCTCACTGCTGCCCCCTGCAGTCTGTAGAGGAAGTTTGGTAATACCATCCAGCCCCCTCCTTCCCACCCCCCCCCCAAAAAAAAAAACAGACTGCATTTGCTTTTTTTGTTAGTTTGTTTTCTTTGATTCTTCTTTGACAAAATGAGCAAAAAATTAAAGCAAGCTCTAACAATAGAGAGCTTTTATACTTATAGAGAGCAGACTTTAAACCCTGAGGAGACTAAAAACAGACTGTCTTCAGACAGTCCCCCCCACCTCCCCAAAGGGGATATGATCTGGTCCTCAACACACAAGACTCTCATAGAAGAAATTAAAAAGACTCTCACAAGAGAGCTAGAAGAAAAATAGGAAAAGGAAAGGTAAGCTTGGCAAGAGAGTCTGGATAAGTCATCCCACTCATTTAAAGAGAGAGTAGACAAAGAAATGAAATCCTTGAAAAACAGAATTAGTGAATTGGAAAAAGAAAATAGCTCTTTAAAAAATAAAATTGGCAAAATGGAAAAAAAATCCACAGAACAAAACAGCTCACTTAAAAACTCAATTGGACAAATACAAAAAGAAATAAAAAAGTAAATGAAGAAAATAACTCATTAAAAATCAGAATTGAACAAATGGAAATGAATGACTTGAGGAGACACCAAGAATCAGTTAAGCAAAACCAAAAAAATGAAACAATGGAAAAAATGTCAAATACCTTCTTGGAAAAACAACAGACCTGGAAAATAGATCTCAGAGAGATAATCTGAGAATTATTGGACTTCCTGAAAAATATGATGAAAAAAAGAGCCTAGACACTATTTTCCAGGAAATCATCAAAGAGAACTGCCCAGATGTTAGAGAAACAGAGGATAAAATAGACATTGAAAGAATTCATCAATCACCTACTGAAAGGGACCCTAAAATCAAAACTCCAAGAAATATTGTGGTTAAATTCCAGAGCTATCAGACTAAGGAAAAAATACTACAAGCAGCTAGAAAAAAAAAATTCAAATATAAAGGAGCCACAATAAGCATTACTCAGAATCTAGCAGCATCCACATTTAAGGATGGAAGGGCCTGGAATCCGATATTCTGAAAGGCTAAGGAACTTGGTATGCAGCCAAGAATAACTTACCCAGTCAAAATGAACATTTTTTTTCCAGGGAAGAAGATGGACATTCAATGAAATAGGTGAATTTCATCTATTTCTGATGAAAAAACTGAAACTAAATAAAAAGTTTGATTTCCAAATATAGGACTCAAGAAATCTTGGGAACTATATTCTCTTTAAAAGATACATAAAGAACACATGTATAATTTGTTTTAGAAACTAGAGGTGGAAAGGAAATTGTACCAGAAAAAGGGTAAAGTGGGGATACTACATCTCACAAAGAGACAAAGGAAACCTATTACATCTGAAGGAAAGAAGGGAAGGGGATGAACATAGTGTGTATCTTACTCTCATCAGAATTGGCTTAAAGAGAAAAATATTAGACATATTCAATTTACAGAGAAACTTCTCCCACTTCATTGAAAAATGGGAGGAGAAAAATGAAAAGGGAAGGAGTAAGCTAAGCAGAAGGGAACACAGAAATTGTGAGGAAAAGGGGTAAGAAAGGGAAAGGAACTCTAAGGTGGGGGGAGGGATCCTAAAAATGGAGGACTGTGAGAAGCAAGTGATGCTCACAAGTTTAATACTGGGGAGGGGGTAAGAGGAAAGGAAAGGAGAAAAGCATAAGCAGGAGTTAACAAGATGGCAAGTAATACAGAATTAGTAATTTTAACCATAAATTTGAATGGGGTAAACTTCCCCATAAAGGGGAAGTGGATAGCAGACTGGATTAAAAGCCAGAATCCTACAATATGTTGTTTACAGGAAACACTTGAAGCAGGATGATACATACAGAGTAAAGGTAAAAGACTGGAGCAGAATCTCCTATGCTTCAGGTGAAGTAAAAAAGCAGGGGTAGCCACCCTTATCTCAGATCAAGCAAAAGCAAAAATTGATCTAATTAAAAGAGATAAGGAAGGGCACTATATCTTGCTAAAGGGTAGCATAGATAATGAAGCAATATTAATATTAAACATATATGCACCAAGTGGTGTAGCATCTAAATTCTTAAAAGAGAAATTAAGAGAGCTGCAAGAAGAAATAGATAACAAAACAATAATAGTAGGAGATCTCTACCTTATACTCTCAGAATCAAATAAATCAAACCACAAAATAAATAAGAAAGAAGTCAAAGAGGTAAATAGAATACTAGAAAAGTTTGGTATGATAGATCTTTGGATCTAAAACTAAATGGAGACAGAAAGGAGTACACTTTCTTCTCAGTAGCTCATGGAACCTATGCAAAAATTGACCATATATTAGGACATAAAAACCTCAAATTCAAATGTAGAAAGGCAGAAATAGTTAATGCATCCTTTTCAGATCATGATGCAATGAAAATTGCATTCAATAAAAAGCCAGGGGAAAATAGACCAAAAAAATTGGAAACTAAACAATCTCATACTAAAGAATGATTGGATGAAACAGCAAATAATAGACATAATAATTTCACCCAAGAAAGTGACAAAATGAGCTGTCATACCAAAATGTGTGGGATGCAGCCAAAATGGTAATAAGGGGAAATTTTATATCTCTAGAGACCTACTTGCATAAAGTAGAGAAAGAGAAGTTCAATGAATTGGGCTTGCAACTAAAAAGCTAGAAAAGGAACAAATTAAAAACCCTCAGTCAAACACTAAACTTGAAATTCTAAAAATAAAAAGAGATTAATAAATTGAAAGTAAAAAAAAAACTATTGGATTAATTAATAAAACTAAGAGTTGGTTCTATGAAAAAAACTCCCAACAAAATGGATAAACCCTTAGAAAATTTGATTAAAAAAAGAAAAGAGAAAAATCAAATTGTTAGTCTTAAAAGTGAAAAGGAAGAACTTGCCACTAATGAAGAGGAAATTAGAACAATAATTAAGTTACTTTGCCCAACTTTATGCCAATAAATTTAATAACTTAAATGAAATGGAAGAATACCTTCACAAATATAGCTTGCCCAGATAAAAAGAGGAAGAAGTAAATTGATTAAACAGTCCCATTTAAGAAAAAGAAATAGAATAAGCTATTAATCAACTCCCTAAGAAAAAATCTCCAGGACCAGATGGGGATTCTACCAAATTCTACATGTGAATTCTACCAAACATTTAAGGAACAATTAATTCCAATGCTATATAAACTATTTGAAAAAATAGGGATGGAAGGAGTCCTACCAAATTCCTTTTATGACACAGACATGGTACTGATACATAAACCAGGTAGGTTGAAAACAGAGAAAGAAAATTATAGACCAATCTCCCTAATGAATATTGATGCTAAAATCTTAAATAAAATATTAGCAAAAAGATTACAGAAAATCATCCCCAGGATAATACACTATGACCAAGTAGGATCTATACCAGGAATGCAGGTCTGGTTCAATATTAGGAAAACTATTATTGACTGTATCAATAACCAAATTAACAAAAGCCATATCATCATCTCAATAGATGCAGAAAGAGCATTTGATAAAATCCAACATCCATTTCTAATAAAAACACTTGAGAGTATAGAAATAAATGGACTTTTCCTTAAAATAGTCAGGAGCATCTATTTAAAACCATCAGTAAGCATTGTATGTAATGGGGATAAACTGAAACCATTCCCAGTAAAATCAGAAATTTGCCCACTATCACCATTATTATTCAATATTGCATTAGTAATACTAGCTTTGGAAATAAGAGTGAGAAAGAGATTTAAGGAATTAAAGTAGGTAGTGAGGAAACCAAATTATCACTCTTTGCAGATGATATGATGGTATACTTAAAGAACCCCAGAGATTCTACTAAAAAGCTATTATAAATAATCCACAACTTTAGCAAAGTTGTGGGATACAAAATAAATCCACACAAATCTTCAGCATTTTTATACATCACCAACAAAATCCAATAGCAAGAGATACAAAGACAAATTCCATTCAAAATAATTGTCAAAAGCATAAAATATTTGGAATCTATCTGCCAAAGGAAAGTCAGCAATTATATGAGCAAAATTACAAAACACTTTTCACACAAATAAAGTCACATTTAAATAATTGGGAAAATATTAAATGCTTTTGGGTAGGCTGAGTGAATATAATAAAAATGACAATACTACCTAGACTAATTTATTTATTTAATGCTATACCTCTCTCAAGATTCTCTCTCAAGAAATCAAACTCTCAAGAAACTATTTTAACGACCTAGAAAAAATAACAACAAAATTCATATGGTCAAGATAAAAGGCCAAGAATTTCAAGGGAACTAATGAAAAAAAAATCAAATGAAGGTAGCCTAGCTATACCAATCTAAAACTATATTATAAAGCAGCAGTCACCAAAACCATTTGGTATTGGCTAAGAAATAGACTAGTTGATCAATAGAATAGGTTAGATTCACAGGACAAAATAGTCAATACAGCAATCTAGTGTTTGACAAATCCAAAGATCCCAACTTTTGGGATAAGAAATCACCTGACAAAAACTGTGGGGAAAATTGGAAATTAGTATGGCAGACCGTACACCAAGATAAGGTCAAAATGGGTCCATGATTTAGTCATAAAGAACGAGATTATAAATAAATTAGGGGAACATAGGCTAGTTTACCTCTCAGACTTGTGGAGAAGGAAGGAATTTGTGACCAAAGAATTATTAGAGATTATTATTGATCACAAAATAGAAAATTTTGATTATATCAAATTAAAAAGCCTTTGCACAAACAAAACTAATGCAAACAAGATTAGAAGGGAAGCAATAAACTGGAAAAACATTTTTACAGTTAAAGGTTTGGATAAAGGCCTCATTTCCAAAATATATAGAGAATTGACTTTAATTTATAAAAAATCAATGTTCCAATTGATAAATGGTCAAAGGATATGAACAATTTTCAAATGATGAAATTGAAACAATTTCTACTCATATGAAAGGGTGTTCCAAATCACTATTTATCAGAGAAATGCAAATTAAGACAACTCTGAGATACCACTACACACCTCTCAGATTGGCCAAGATGACAAAAAAAGATAGTGATGAATGTTGGAGGGGATGTGGGAAAACTGGGACACTGATGCATTGTTGGTGGAGTTGTGAACAGATCCAGCCATTCTGGAGAGCAATTTTGAATAATGCTCAAAAGTTATCAAACTTTGATCCAGCAGTGTTACTACTGGGATTATATCCCAAAGAGATCTTAAAGAAGGGAAAGGGACCTGTATGTGCAAAAATGTTTGTGGCAGCCCTTTTTGTAGTGGCAAGGAACTGGAAACTGAGTGGATGCTCATCAGTTGGAGAATGGCTGAATAAATTATGGTATATGAATTCCATACGAAATACGGAATATTATTGTTCTATAAGAAATGACCAGCAGGATGAATACAGAGAGGACTGGCGAGACTTACATGAACTGATGCTGAGTGAAATGAGCAGAACCAGGAGATCATTATACACTTCAGCAACAATATCGTATGAGGATGTATTCGGATGGAAGTGGGTATCTTCGACAAAGAGAAGATCTCATTCAGTTACAATTGAGAAATGATTGACAGAATCAGCTACACCCAGAGAAGGAACACTAGGAAATGAATGTGGAGTACTTGCATTTTTGTTTTTCTTCCCAAGTTATTTTTACCTTCTGAATCCAATTCTTCTTGTGTGACAAGAGAACTGTATGGTTCTGCACACATATATTGTGTCTAGGATATACTATAACATATTTAACATGTATAAGATTGCCTGCCATCTAGGGGAAGGGGTGAAGGGAGGGAGGGGAAAAGTTGGAACAGAAATGAGTTCAAGGAATAATGTTGTAAAAAATTACCCATGCGTATGTTTTGTCAATAAAAAGTTATAATTTTTTTTAAAAAAAGTATATGCATGGGGGTGGCTAGATGGGGCAATGGATAGAATACTAGCCCTGGAGTCAGAAGGATCTCAGGTCAAATATGACCTCAGACACTTAATATTTGCTAGCTATGTGACCCTAGGCAGGTCACTTAATCCCATTTGCCTCAGGGGCAAAAAAAAGAAGAAAAAGTGCATGGATGTCTTAATAGCAGTAAAAAAAACAACACATTATTAAAAACAACAAAAACAAATATACGAAATGGGATGCAGAAAACAAATTATGCCAAAGAATTTTATACATTCAATTGACCATTGAAAATAAAAGGCAAAAGGTTAAGGAAATGTAAAAAAAAACAAAAACAAAAGCAGCAGGAAGATAAGTATAAACTATTCAATATTGATCTGAAATTATAATATTGAGACTTGAGAAGCAAAGATATTAGGAGAGAGAGAAAGAGAAAAAGAGAGAGAGAAGAGAAAAAGAGGGAAAGAGAAAGAGAGAGAGAGAGAGAGAGAGAGAGAGAACTTCTGATTAAAGAGGATATGGAGAATTCTGGTTATCTCTGTGTCCAAAAAGAGTCCAATATAAGCAAAAAATAAGTTGCTTATCAAACAGAAACTAGAAATCTTGCATATTATTAATATGATGAATGTAGAATAATTACACCAAAGGAAATGACTAAAATTCTAGTTTCTCCATAAAATTAAAAACCAACAGGTCCAGATGATATCCATTGTTATTGCTTTGAATGTATCATAGTGATATATAATTGAGTAGCAAAGCATTTTACCTCTCTGATGCAAACCTGATCCCATTTTTTTGCTTTTGTATTTTTAATTTTTTCCTAATTACAAGTGAAAATAATTTTAAGTTTTGTTCTTCCACAATTCTAAGTCCTAAATTCTCTTTTACCTTACTTCCCCTCACCAATCATAGAAAGACAAACAATTTAATAAAGATTATACATGTATAGTCAGGCAAAACATATTTCTATATTTGTAATGATGTAAAAGAAAACACAGACAAAAAAGAAAAAGAAAGAAATAACAGTGTAATTCAATCTGTAAGTTTCTCTCTGGAAGTGGACAACATTTTTCATCATAGGTCCTCGGAATTGTCTTGGATTTTTGGATTGTTGAGAATAGCTGAGTAATTCACAATTGATCATCATACAATATTGTTATTATTTTACACAAGTTTCTTCTGGTTCTGTTTACTTCACTTTGCATCAGTTCATGTAAGTCTTTGCAGGTCTTTCTGAAAGCATCCTGCTCATCATTTCTTATAGCACAATAGTATTTCTGATCCCATGTTTCTTAATAAAAGACATAATTAAAAGATGAGAACAACTGTGATCTTACCCAATATTAGCCACTTGTTTATCTCCTTAACATAAGTATTCATGGTTTCTTTTGCTCCAAAAAAAAAAAACTCTCAACAAAACTGAACTAAATTAAAAACACCTACCATAAATATATTGGCCAAAAAGCAAAAAGAGTGTGTTAGAAAGTCCTAAGGATGTCAAAACAATCGTTATTAATTTGTTGATCATTGAACAAGCCATCCAAAAGTGAGATAACATTCCTTCCAAATTTATTGATTAATACAAAGCCTTTGATTTAGTTCTGCACTCATGGCTCAGTAATGTATTGAAAATGTATAAAATAGTGTAAGAATGCTAGAGTAGTTGATAACCACATAAGACAGTATTTTCTATTTAAAACATCCCACCAATAAAATAATGTCAAAAACAATTTATATAAAACATGGCATCTCCCAAGGAGGTCATTAAATCCTGCTATTGTTGTATCTAGCTTCAAATACATTATCATAACTCCCGAAGAGGAATGAATATGACTTTCAAGTCAAAGGAGTCACACTTAGCATTATATTAATCATTTGATGTACATAGATGACATCAAGCTATATTGCTTCCCTGAAAAGCAGATTAAACAGCTAATGCATCTTGTAGAAACTTTTTTCAATCATATCAAAATGTAATTTGGACTTGATAAGTGTAAAATGCTTAATGTGAGTCAAGGAAAAATAGAGACTGAAGGCTTTGATCTTGAATCTGGATGTCAGATTGAACTGATGGATGATATTTATAAATATCTTAGTCTTCTATAGTCAATATGCATCAAGCATAAAGCCTTCAAAGAGAAGACTTAAAGCTTTTCCCTTGTCTTGCTGAAAGCTAGATCTCCACATCTCTGACACTTTCAGGAGCCTACTTGTCTTGGCCACTGGTGTCTAAACAGTTTCACTTTGCTAGAATTCTGGATTCCACCTCTGATCTCCTTGCTCTCCTAGGTGAACCTTTTGCCTGATCTTTCCAGGAAACAGTCCTCCACACCACTATCACTTTCTGATAGTTTCCTCAGCCTGCTCTCATCATATTCCATTTCTCTCTACTTTTCTCTCTGCTTCCTAGTAACATTTTATATGTTTTCTTCCTACATTGGATTGTAAGTTCTTAGGAACAGGAATTGTTTTGTGTGGCTTTATTTGTAGCCCCATTGATTAGCACAAAGCCTGACACATAGTAAACAATAAATGCTTTATGATTTCCGTCTCTGTCTTTTTGTTTCTATCTCTGTGTCTGTGTCTCTGGTTTCTGTGTATGTCTGTTTCCGTTTCTAAATCTGTCTCCCCATTTCTGTCTCTGTCTATCTCTGTCCTTCTCATTGAGAGACTTGTTAGGAGACTTATTGGCATCTTGAAGTCAAAGCTTAAAAGGAGGAAAATACTTGGGTAATACCAGTTGTGACATGTATTTTTGGGAAATAACATGGATAACTGGATCTAGCAGGTGTTCAAATAAAAAATTTATATAATGTTAATGAAATAAAAACTGTTACTGGAATTGTCCAAAGGATGCTACCATTTCTATGGTGTTTTAAGGTTTGAAAAGTACTTTATCTACAGCACCTCATTTGATCTTTACTACAATCCTATAAAGAAGTTGCTATTGTTATTCTCATTTTACAGTTGAAAAAACTGTGGCTTAGGGAGATTAAGTGATATGCTCAGAGTCATACAGCTTCTAGAGGAGTCTTTTTTACTTTATCTACTCTTAGCTCATTTGAACTATTTAAATCAAATGGTTTCTATTTGAACATTATCAAAAATAATGAGGAAAAATAAGGTAATTGTGATAATGATAATAATAATAATAATATTTAACTTTATATGGCACTTTAAGATTTGCAAAGTACTTTACATATACTATCTCCTTTGATCTAGTTAACATCTTGCTATCTTTGTCAAATGACTTCTAAAATCCAGGTATGCCACATTTATGTGGTCCCCTGTTTTATCTGCCTGCTCATTCTGTCACAAATGGAAATGAGGCTCATTTTGCATGAGCCATACTTAAAGAAGCTTTGCTGGTTCTTAGTAATCACCATTTCCCTTTTTAAATGCTTATAAATTATTTCTTTAATAGCATACTTTGGTATTATTTAAAAATGATAACCCATTGAATTCTATACACATTTTATTCAGACTTGTGATACAAGGACTCAGTTGGCCCCTGGCTTACTGTGGTTCTATGACACATTGTTACAGTTATCCATATTTCTTGTGTATGGTTATAAAAAGTAGCACACCCAAGACAATGTCTAAGTTTATCTGCATGGAGCAGCTTAGAATAGCCTGTCTTCTTAAATATTTCAGGACAGAGCTTAGGAGAAGGGTAGACTAGGGGCTAGTAACAGAGACAAGCATATGGCCAAGGGGCCATAGAATGATAGTTGGAAGAGACCTCAAAGACCACTCAGTCCAACTATTTCATTTTACAGAGAAGAAAACTGAGGTACAGAGAAGGGGGATGATTTGCACAAGGTCTTGCCGTGACTTGCCTGAAAAACTAGGACTCAAACCTCAGTCCCCTAAATCCTAGCCTATTGATTATTCCACTTGCTGGGTAAAAACACAGCTGCTGTCTCCTCCATGCCCCCTATCATATTCTTTAACTTTGTCTATTGCTTCTAATTCTTGATTTCTACATTGGAATGAAAGAAACAGCTCTTGATAGCTTATGGTGCGAGGGACACTGAAACAGCAGTAGAAAAGGAACACAGCTCCATCTGTTTGAGTATGGGAGGGGAGGGAGTCACTGAGACAATGGAGTCTCAGAAACTGGGTTCAAATTCTAGCTTCCCTACTTATTATCTCTGCATCCTTCACCAAATCATTTCTCTTCTCTGGGCCTCAGTTTCCATGTTTGTAAAATGATGCTCTCATCTTAAGGAATTTTAAGATCCTTTATAACTCTAAATTTTATGAAATCTATGAATTAACCTTGCCATAGGTATAGTCAGGGGAGGGTCCATCCTAACAGTGGATTATGAGACTGGCAGGACTATAGTGATGTAAAACACGCACATATTCTCTTTACACACCCACTTCACTGTGTTTCTCATAATAAACAAACTGACACACTCCTGTGTGTAATAGGGGGATTTCTTCAGCATATTTACTGTTTACACAGCATCTGGGAGATAACAACTTTTATGGGAGGGATTTTAATTAGCGCTGTGTATAAAAGCAGCAGAGTTAATATGGGTGAAATTTGCCGGTGCACTGGCTTCCATAAAAGGCATCTGGTGGAGAGTCATGGTCATTTCTATCACCCTGTTGTTGGCATGAATATGTAGACACAATAGTCACTGTGCAGTAATTGTACAGAGAAGTTGTAAAGTACAGTTATTGTGCCTAATAGTGATGTCAATCGCTGTCACTAGATGATATATCATTTATATCTTGACAGGAATCCCAAAGCACCTTCAGATGGTAGGAGCAGTATCCCTATTTTATGAATGGGAAAATCAAGTAACACATTGGAAAGGTTGGAGTGATTGCTCTTAGAGAAAACATATTTGAAACACTTACCTTAGAATTTACTGCTACTACTACCACTACTACACTACTACTACTATAATTTCAGTCAATTGGAACTCAATTGTGTTCATATTAATGTACTATGTGCATATTTATATAGTAATGTTATATACATATACAAATAATATGACATTTGTATACTATATGCATATACTACATGCATAATTATTAATACATATGGTTAATAGTAATATACTGCATACATATTGGATACAGTCATATACTATGTATACTAAATGCATATACAGTCATATACATATGTATACTAAATGCATACACTGCATGCATAATATACAATATGGATAATAATAGTGATATACTATATGTATATTGGGTACAAAATATACAATTTTCACATATGCAGAATAGTAATATACTATATGCATATATGCATAATATTATGCGATACGAATATATGTCTTTCTCTCTGTAGAAAGGACTTCTCCTAAAGAACCAGACAATCTAGTGATGTATGAAGCAACAAGTTAAAAGGATCATAAGTTTAGAGCTGGGAAAGAACACATATATCACTGGTTATTTTATAGCTGAGGAAATTAAGGCATAGGGAAGTTAATTTTTTTGTGTCTCAAGCTAATCTGTTGGAACATTTCAATATGGTTTCCGTACCTCCAAGATATCAGAATTTTATGGTGAGGTGTTTTTTTTTTTTACACAAGGGAAAACTTAAGGCCCAGCATGAAGCACTGAGAGGAGATAGGAACAAGAGGGAAGATTTGAGCCAAAAAGTTCATCAGAATCTTAGGCATGTTGGTCTTAGGCCAGGGTAGGAGAATGAAGTAATGTCAATGATGATCCACCTCATCCTTTTCAACCTTTTTCTCTCTCATATTTAACTACTTTGTACAGTTAGTTCCAATTAGTACAAATAATGACACCCACAAAGTGACTATATTATTTGAATTTATATTGTACATTTTGATTGGGCTGCAACCCATTACTGTATTTTACATAATTAAACTGAATAATGTGACATATACAAATAGACAGATAGAATACAGTAAAAAGAAAAAAAAAAAGAGGCTCTAGGACAGAACCTCATGGAACATTCACAGTTAAGGGTATGATGATGACCTAGCAGAGGCGACTGAGAAGAAGGGGTAAGACAAACAGGAAGTGGACTAGGAGAAATCAAAGTCACAAAACCCAGAAAGAAGAGAGTCTAGGAGGAGAAATTGTTCAGTGGTGTCAAATGAAACAGAGAGATTGAGAAGGATGAGGAATAAGGAAAGACCATTTGATTTGGCAATTAAGAGACCACTGTTAACTTTGAAGAGAGCAGCTTCAATTGAGTGATGAGGTCAGAAGCCAGACTACAAAAGTTTGAGAACTAGGGAGAGGAAGTAGAGACAGTTAGTACAGACAGCTTTTTCCAAGTGTTTGGAAATGAAAGGGAGGAAAGATAGAGAATGAAAGAGAGATAGACAGAGAAAAATAGAGAAAGAGAGAGGATAGTCAGATCTAGTGAATTTTTGTAGAGGTTTTTGAGTCTAACCCCATCATCTTATAAACGAGAAAACTGGGACACAGAAAGGATAAAATGTTTCTTGGGTTCACACAATTAATAAATGTCAGAGATGGATTGTGAACTTACATCTTCTAGATTCCAAGTTCAACACCATATCAACCAGAAGAAACAGGATTTGAACATATAACTTCTGATGCCAAATCCAATAGTTTTCTACTGCACCAAGTTACCCTCAGTTATTGGTTTGTCTATCTGTAATTTATCTAATCTCATAATTTATATTTGTTAGAGAATTCTAATCCTTATAAGGCTCATAAGGCAGAAAAAGGAGGTATATTGTATAAAGGATAATGGAGGAAAATTAGGTTTTTGGAGGTGAAATTGTCCAAAGATTTCATAAAGAATCAGTGGCAGAATGTAGATCAGCATCCAGTCTTCCTGGCTTTTCCCACTGAATCAGACTGCTTGTTCCCAGACACGTTCCCCCCCTTCTTCCTTTGTCACCACAAGCTACAGTTTTCATATTAATAGCTGGATGGGGCACGTCGTCAGCTGTACATCCCTTTTCAGGGATGAGTCAGGACACCAAAATAGATGTGTCGGCCTCTGTGGTGCTGCACTCCCAGTAGTGCGTGTGTACACTTGAGTGCACACGATGGTGGGGAATTACATAGCCATATGGCCTGTGGAAGGCCTGCCGTGGTCACTCCTTCTCTGTCCCCAGAAAAATAATCATCTTAGACTGTGGTATCTGAAGGGATTTCTACATGGCTTGGCCAAAAGGCTGCAAATGAGTCATTTTCCTGAAGCTTTGGGAGAACCGTGAAGCACACTTAGTGATCTGGTTCTGTTAGGTATGGGGGCAGTCTCATTAGGAGATGGGAAGTAACTATCAGAAACTAACATCAGGGTGGGGGTCTAAAAGAAGCCTTATTAAGGGCAAGAAAACCTTGTTAAGAGTATATTATTTGTAAAAAAAATAAAAATTAAAAAAAGAATACACTATTTGTTCTTTTAAAAAAAATTTTAATAGCTTTTTATTTACAAGTTATATGCATGGGTAATTTTACAGCATTGACAATTACCAACCTTTTGTTCCAATTTTTCCCCTCCTTCCCCCCCACCTCCTTCCCTAGATGACAGGATGACCAGTACATGTTAAATATATTAAAGCATAAGTTAAATAGAATATATGTATACATGTCCAAACCATTATTTTGCTGTACAAAAAGAATTGGACTCTGAAATATTGTACAATTAGCCTGTGAAGGAAATCAAACATGCAGGCAGGCAAAAATATAGGGATTGGGAATTCAATGTAATGGTTCTTCTTAGTCATCTCCCAGAGTTCTTTCACTGGGCATAGCTGGTTCAGTTCATTACTGCTCCATTAGAACTGATTTGTTTCATCTCATTGTTGAAGATGGCCACGTCCATCAGAATTGATCATCATATAGTATTGTTGTTGAAGTATATAATGATCTCCTGGTCCTGCTCATTTCATTCAGCATCAGTTCGTGTAAGTCTCTCCAAGCCTCTCTGTATTCATCCTGCTGGTCATTTCTTACTGAACAATAATATTCCATAACATTCATATACCACAATTTATTCAACCATTCTACAATTGATGGGCATCCATTCATTTTCCAGTTTCTGGCCACTACAAACAGGGCTGCCACAAACATTTTGGCACATACAGGTCCCTTTCCCTTCTTTAGTATCTCTTTGGGGCATAAGCCCAGTAGAAACACTGCTGGATCAAAGGGTATGCACAGTTTGATAACTTTTTGAGCATAGTTCCAAATTGCTCTCCAGAATGGCTGGATGTGTTCACAATTCCACCAACAATGTATCAGTGTCCCTGTTTTCCCACATCCCCTCCAACATTCCACATTATCTTTCCCTGTCATTCTCTAGCCAGTCTGACAGGTGTGTAGTGGTATCTCAGAGTTGTCTTAATTTGCATTTCTCTGATTAATAGTGACTTGAAGCATCTTTTCACATGGCTAGATACACTATTTGTTCTTGAGACAGCTGGGTGGTACAGTGGATTAAGTAAGGGGCCTGGAGTTAGACAGATGTATTTTCCTGAGTTCAAATCTGGCCTCAGAAACTTAGTAGCTCTGTGACTCTGGGCAAGTCACTTAACAAGTCCTTCATCTGTAACATGAGCTGGAGAAGGAAATGGCAAACCACTTCAGTATCTTTTTACCAAGAAAACCTCTGTGGGGTCACAGAGAGCCAAATGCTACTGAAGTGATTCAGTGACAACAACAAATTTTTTTTTTGAAACTGGAACTATAGTAGAAAAACAATGACACATCTTCAGTATAGGAATAATTAGCAATATAAAAAATGGCAGAAAAGGATTTAGTGATCATAGTGAACCACAGAGTTGGTCATCTATAGAATGTTAATTTTTTTAAAGGATGTTTTGGAGGTAGCTGGGTGATGCAATAGATAAAGCACCAGCCCTGAAGTCAGGAGGATCTGAGTTCAAATCTGATCTTAGACATTTAATACTTTCTAGCTGTGTGATCCTGGGTAAGTCACTTAATTGTCTCAGGGGGAAAAAAAAAAGAAAAAAAAAAAAGGATGTTTGGGATATACAAGTTAGCATATATGCAAATAAATTAGCATTCATTAGCTATGTATTGTGGGCCCAGTAATAGATGAGCAATCTAGCATGGAACTTCAAATCATTTAGTTATTCATCTGACATTTACTGACCAAATGCAAAAGCACTGTGATTGGTGCTATGAGAGATATAAAAATGAATAATATTATGTTCTTGCCCTTTTTGGATCTTATAGATTAGAAGGTCTAAGCTATATTCCTGACTCTAGACTTTTTATTTTTTAACCATACCACAGAAATTTTTTCAGTTACTTGTCATATTGAAAATATTCTTCCTAGGATCTCTGTTTTAAGGAAAACCAACCAAGCCTTATGCCTTCGTTCTTTCTCAGGTTGTACTCCTGGCTCACCACAGGACGTTTATCTATTATGTTGTCTTCCTTCTCTCCCATCTTGCAGTTTCTTTCTATGTGTTATCTCCCCGCTATTAGAATATAAGCTCCTTGAGGGTAGGGACTGTAGTTTTCTCTTCTTGTATTTATATATAAATGTCATATTTATGTATAGCACAGGGCCTAACACACTGCAATGTAAACACTTAATAAATGTTTGTTTGCTGACCCAGCAATAGCCCTGCTATATCTCATAGACATAAAAAAGGAGGTAGAAGAAAGACCTATTTGCACAAAAATATTTATAGCAGCTCTTTTTTTGTGATGGCTGAGAATGTCCAAACAATCTGATGAAATATTATTGTGCCATAAGAAATGACCAACAGGATGGCTTCAGAAAATCCTGGAAAAACCTAGGTGAATTGATGCCAAGTGAAGTGAGCAGAACCAGGACATTGTCCAAAGAAACAACAACATTATATGATGAAGAACTATGAATGATTTCACTATTCTCAGCAATAAAATGATCCAGGACAATCACAAAGGGCTAATAATAAAGCATATTAACCATCTCTAAAGAAAGAACTGACACTGTCTGAATGTAGATTGTAATGTGCTATTTCTCTCTCTCTCTTTCTCTCTCTCTTTCTCTCTTTCTGTCTCTCTCTCTTTTCTTTCCTTATTTGGGTATTTTTATACAAAGTTATTATTATGGAAATGCTTTACATGATTGGATTGGATTGCTTGTTGTCTCAGAGAGAGGAAAGGGGAGAGAAGGAGGAAGGGACAGAATTTGGAACTCAAAACTTTTTTCTTTTAAATGTGAAAACATTGTTTTAGCATGTAACTGAGGAAAAATAAAATATCACATTAAAAATGTTTTTTGCTTCTTGATTTGAATAGAGTAGATAAAGCATGTATAGTACAAGATATATTATGTTAAATGCCGTAAGAGAAATACAAAATTCTATGAGATTAGATACAAGAAAGATAATTTCCAGAAGGGATTATCAGACAGGGCTTTTCATAGAATCTCAAATAGTAAGGGCCTCCTTAGAAGTCATCTTGTCATCTAAAATCTGGGCAGGAACTTCATCTATAATATTCCCATCCATCCTTTACTTGAACTGTTCATTAATAAGGAGCTCACTTTATCCATAAGCATTCTATTCTGAGCCATCTCAAAAAGTTAATTTTTTTTTTTATTCATACAAGAGAGTCTTAATGGATAGATAGTATTTGGATTGGCAGTTAGAGGAATCTTGGATCAAAGTTACATAGATGGGAATGGGACTGATATGTTGGGGGAATGGTGGTGAAACTGACCTCACTTGAAGTAGATGATTCATTTGACTGAACAGTGGGAAATAAAGCTGGACAGATTTTTAGTCCATTGGATAATCTATTTAAAGCTTTGGAAGGGACCTTGAAGGCCTTCGAATTATTCCCTCTATTTCAAAGATGGGGAAACTGAATCCTGGAGATGTGAAAAGGCTTGCTTCTGGTTTCACTAGGAGGTTAAATGTTAGAGCCAAGATCTGAATTTTGGTTCTAATCCAATGATCTTTAGAAGATTACAAGTCCACCTCCCTAGAGAACATCTGAAGAAGAGGATAGCATCCTAGGAGAAAGTTATGAAAGAAATCTACATGTGGTTATGAGAATGAGATCTGAAGAATAAGGATAAGATCTGAAGAAAAGACTAAAGATTATTTTGGTTAGAGAAGGGCAGCCCAATACATGAATAGTTCTCTATAATATATAGTGTTTAGCTGTTCCTCAGCTTTGTGAGATTTTTTTTTCCTAAGTCTTTTTCCAATTGTAAGTGTCTGATTCCATGGTTAGGATTAATTTCATTTTATTTCCCCTGGAACATTCTGCCTGCTTATGGCATATTGGACTAGTCTGGTGAGAAGAACCGAAAGCCATAGTCAGATGGCATGGATTATAGTCAGTGGTATGCAAGTAGATGTTTTACAACTGGATCTCTGGCAGGAAAAATGTATACACAATCCTGTCTGTCTCTCTGCCTATCTATCTATCCATCTATCTATTTCCCTCCCTGCTCTCCTCTTTCCCTCCCTCCTCTCCTTCCTCCCTCCCTCTCTCCCTCCTTCCTCCCTTTCTTCCTCCTTTTCTCCCTCCCTCCCTCCTTCCTTCCCTTCCTCCTTCCTTCCTTCCCTTCCTCCCTCTCTCCCTTCCTCTCTCTCTTTCTTTCTTTCTTTCTTTCTTTCTTTCTTTCTTTCTTTCTTTCTTTCTTTCTTTCTTTCTTTCTTTCTTTCTTTCTTTCCTTCCTCCCTCCCTCCCTCCCCCCTTTCCCTTTCCCAATAGCACATTAAAACAATTTTTAAAAAACATTTGTAGGTTTTTTTTAAGTTTTAAGTTCTAAATTCTATCCTTCCTTGCCTCTCTCTCTCCCTTCTCTGCTTCCTGAGGTTGTAATCAATCAATATAATAAGTTATAAATGTGCAATAATGTAAAACATTTTCATATTAGTAATTTTGTACAAGAAAACTTAAATGTTAAAAAAAGAAGGAAAGAAATTGAAAATCAGTATATTTCTGTCTGTATTCAGGCAATATCATTTCTTTTTCTGGAGGCAGATAGTACACTTTATCATGAGTCCTTTGAGAATGTTTTAGATCATTGTATTGTTGAGAACAAATAAGTCATTCACAATTCTTCATTGAATTACCTTTACCAGGTACAATCTTCTCTTGGTTCTGCTCATTTTACTTTACATATGTTCATGCAAGTCTTTCCATGTTTTTCTGAAATCATGCTGCTTGTCATTTATTATAGCACAATAACATTCCTTTGCAATTATACACCATAGCGTGTTTACCCATTCCCCAATTGATGGGTATCCCTTTGATTTCCAATTCTTAACTATCACAAAAAGAGCTGCTATAAATATTTTCATGCAACACACTTTCAAGTTTAATTGACATTATCAACATTTTCTCATCACTTTCTAAAGTCTAGACAACCAACAAAACTTTAAACCAAGTCCCGATTTGTAGGCTTTGTTGATTTGTAAATGCTTATGCTGAGAATTTAACAACATACTCTCTTGAACTAATTCAAGTTAGCTCTGTTACACTCCTGATTAGAGTCCTGTGTGATTCTAGGAAAGTCTTCCAACCTCTCTGGGAGCCTGTTACCTTTAGTGTGATGGATTTAATAATATCTGCTATTTGGCTTTGGTGATGTTGTCAGGGTGAGACAGAAAAGGGAGAAAAGGTAAAGATCACATGGGATAATGTATGTGAAAGTACTTAAAATAATAAACCATTCCCTTCATACAGGCAAGCTGGGGAGCAACGGACAGAAGAATGGATTTAGAATCAGATTACTTCAGCTGGGATCTTGGCTCTATACGTAACTCCTTGTGTGATCTCAGACCAGGAGTGTCTTCTCTTTGGGTCTCAATTTCTTTTTAAAAATTTGTATGTGGGGGTAGGTGGACTGGAAGATCACTGTCAGTTTAAAATCTGTGATCCTATAAAGTGTTTTTAACTTGTTCAATCTTCCTTCTCCCCAGAAAACACCCCAATATTTTATGGGAAGACTAGATTACTCTGCCCACTTTACCCTGTATTTATCCTGTATCCATTTTGTGTATGACCATCCTTCACTCTAGTCAACTAGTCAACATAGTGAACTTTGAAAGAAAGAGTCGGGTTCTGGTCACATGAATAAAGGAGTGGAGCTGATGGACAGAAAGATGGATGGTGTGTCTATGAAGGTATGATCTTGTGGGATGGAGAAAACATTTCTTAATCCCTTCTGTTGCTATTAGGTGAGGTAGTAGATAGAGCACTGAGCTTGAGGTCAGGAAAACTTGCGTTCAAATCCAGGCATTTGCTAGTTGTATAATCCTGAGCAAATCACTTAACCCTGCCTCTCTCAGGTTCCTCAACTGTAAAATGAGGATTATAATAGTACTTACCTTGCAGGGCTGTTGTGAGGATCAAATGAGATATTTCTCAAGCAAACTGCCTGGCAATAATAGGTATTTAATAAATGCTTGTTCTTCTCCCCACTGCTGGGATAGGGACTCAGGACTCAGAACTTCCCAGGGGAGAAAATTTTGGTGCATCAGAAACACCCATTCCCTTTTGCAGCCATCTGACCTAATTTATAGATCCTCATTTTAGGAAATGTTGAGATTTGGGTGGGGGAGTGGGTGGCATACATTATGGTTTGGAGCATTTAAAGATAAAATCCCCCTTGTTTTGAGTCATCCTTGCTCTCCTGCTGCATAAATTAGAGCAGGACTTAACAGAGAACATAAAAAAGGGTCTCAGTAAATTGGAAAACCCAGAGAATATTCCTTATTTGTTTTTTTCTTAGATCTTTATATTCCTGCTGCATATATTTGTGGAGAGGGTTGTGAATTTTTATACCTGACCTTTGTAGACATAAAACCATCCTATTATCATATACCTGTCAAAAGAAGGATGAGAATCATAGTAATATTCTTTACCTTTTATGCTTAAAAAAAGAGAGAGAGAGGAAAAATTATTAGCATTTTTCCAACCTGAAGATAAAACCCAACCCCAGCCAAAGCTTCATTCTCTCCCCAGTGTTTGGGTTACCATATTCTCTCAAGTTCCAATATTAGGAGCTCCCTTCTGGATTCTTACTCCCACATTCAGCGTCTCGGGTGCAGAGGGAGAACACAGTGTGGGGAAGCAGGAGGTGCCTTCTGGCGGAGGGGTTTTCTAGTTGTGGGCTGGCTGGAATCTGGAATGCTTCAGAAGGGACCCATCAAAAGGCATCACTGGTGATAATCTGGGCACCACCCACTGAAGAGAACTGGAGCCCCTGCCCCTTTCTCAGTCATACTTCCCACACAAGCCATGCCTGGGAGCCAGCTTTGTATAAAGCTGGAAAGGATTGTCAAGATCATCTAAACCAAAACCCCTCATTTAAAATTTAAAAATAAAAAAAATTTTTTTTTTGAAATCAATCAAGGTGAGACGACTTGCCCAGATCACACAGTTAACAAATGTCTGAGGCGGGATTTATAAGGGCTCCTGACTTCAGGGCCAGCACTCTATCCCTGTCATTATCAACTATCCCTAAAACCTCTCATTTTACAAAGGGTGAAACTGAGCTCCAGGAAAGGGAAACACCTTGCCTAAGGTCACATGTTGTTGTTGTCATGTCTGACTCTTCCTTACTCCCAGATTTGTCCATGGTGTTTTCTTGCCAAAGATACTGCAATGGTTTGCCATTTCTTCCTCTGTGTCTCCATTTTACAGATGAGAAACTGAGGCAAACAAGATTAAGTGACTTGCTGAGAATCATACAGCAAGTAAATGTTTGAGCTGAGGTTTGAACTCAGGTCTTTCTGATTCCAGTATTCTACCCACCTCACCACCCACCTAAGGTCACATCATAAATATTATTCCTGCAATGTCTAGCAATGGGTGATTTGGAGATTATTGTTGAGAGATTTACTGTAGCCCTCAAGCAGGTGAAGTACTCTGTTCTCCCCTGCTGTCTATACCTAATCCCTTGGGCTTCTGCGTTCCATTTTTTAGGTGCTTTTAATGACCTGACTTTTGTGCAAAGCCATTAGTTTTTTCCAAGGTGATTTCACATACATTTTCTTTCATTTGATCCAAGAGCATCATAGTGGAAAAGAAAAGGCATGAATTATTCCCCTCTGTTTTACAGATGAGGATAGAGATGATGCTCAGTAAATTGGTGGCGGAGCCTGGGCTAGATTGCTCTGCTTGGATCGCCCTGTATTTACTTTATTTCTATTTTGTATTTACTCATCTATATATATGTTGTTTTCCCTCAGTAGAATGTTAGCTTCTCGTGGGTGGGGACCCATTTCATTTTGGTCTTTGAACCTCTGGCTCCTAACTCAGAATCTGAGTGGCAGCAAATGTGCTACAATTTCCCAGAGGAAAAAATTCTGGTGCATCAGAACTATTCTTCCCATCCCATTTTGTCTGTCTGTCTGACCTAAATTATAGCTCTTCATTTTAGGAAATATTAGGATTTGAGTTGGGGAATTGGTGGCAAAATTAATACTAGGATCATTAGTTCTGAGGTCAAAAGTTGTGAGTTCATATCTCACCTCTCTGGCATGATCTGTGTCATGTTAGGCAAGTCATTAGACCTCCTCAAGTCTTGTTTTCCTCATCTGTAAAATGAAGTAATTGGGTTAAATTGTCCCTCCTGGTGCTAGGTCTAAGATGTCATTATCTATGATCTTATGGACTTACTTATTAAATACCTAAGTGCAAACAATTAAATCCAAGGAAGAACTCTTTCACTGGGATCCAGCAGTACTAGGTCTAGGCTGTGGAATACTCTGAGTCATCAGGTGCCTTGGAATGAATCACCACACATCCCTGTCCAGTTTTAGGGAATTCAGCAGTTCTTTCTGCTTCCTCTAGGGCTCTTGGTCCAATTCATGGGATAGCCTCTCCTATGCTTCTTAGTTCTCTGGAAGATGCTCTCTCTAAGCCATCTGATCTTATCTAGAAGGGACCTAGTACTGAAGGGTTCCTTTTAATTTGAGAATAGAGGCTTGGTCTAGTTGGGTTATTAAATATCCTGTGTGCTATTTGGAATGCTTTGTGGCTTCTGACCCTACTGGTTGACTCTTGTTCTAGGCAGGGGACAAGACCCTTCGCCATTCTTCTTCATTCTTCTTTTCTTCTACTTATTCCCTTTTCTTCTTTTTCTACCAAGACAGATGCAAAGATCTTGAGACTGTAGATTTTAGAAGTCATTTAATCCAATCCTTTCATGTCACAAATAAGGAAAAACAGACCCAGAGAGGTTAATAAACAGTCACTTACATTGAGCTGGGATTTTAGTATCTGTGGTTCTGGATTCACTGTTCTTTTCACTGAACTATGAAATCTCTTCTCCTTTGTCCATTCTTTTCTTTTTCTCTCTTTTTTGGCCAGAGAATCCTAAAGAAGGAAGTTTAGTTGAACATTTTGATCTATAACTTTAAAATGTACTTTGCATGTGATATTATGTGTTATACTTACCTAGGTTGGTGAAACTGGAAACTCCACAAGATCTGGGGTTATCCAATATAGATCTTATATCCTTTCCCCACCCTCACACAAGTGGAATAAAAGTTCCCTATTTATTTTTGAATTTGAAAAAAAAAAGGTAATGTCAATTCCCAATTATCTATGTTAGTGTGGGGAGAGGAGGGAATACTGAAGAGAATAATCATTTAAATAGCACCTACTCCATGCCAGAAACTATGCTAATTACTTTACAAATATTTTATTGGATCCTCAAAACAACTCTAGGTGAGACAAATATTATTGTCCCCATTTTACAGTTGGGGAAACTGAGGCAAACAGGGGCTAAATGATTTGCTCAGGGTGACACAGCTAATAAATGTCTGGGGTCAAATTTGAATTCAGGTTTTTCCTAACTCCAGGTTCAGAGCTCCAATCATGACATTGCCTAGTTACCCAAATGTAAAGAAAAACAAGGGTAGGCAATACAGAGCAGACTGAAATGTCATTTGAAATATAGATACAGCTGATGGAGCATAGGATGTTCAGAGGCACTGAATATTCAGATATATTGGATTTCAAGACTCCCTCCGTATGGTCAACCAAATGTTGGGGAGAAGGGTTTTGGACCCCAAAGGAATGCTGGGCTTTCAGGCTGGTGTCATTGAATTTGAAATTGAAAGAATTTAGACCTTCTCCAAATCGAGGCAAAGATTTTATCGTGATGCCATTGACTAGTGTGCTAAGTTCCACAGAGGAGTTTTAGTCAAAGAGGAGAGCTAAGTTCCCTAGAAGAATTCACACGGGGGAAGATACCGTAACACAGGTAAAGTTAACTTGCTGTGGTTCCTAATGAACTGGCACAGATTTGGGAGGCCTTTTAGTAGACTAATAACTTAGCGGGGGATTGATTGGCTACTAACCCTAAAAAGGAGTTAGGATTTTAATAGGCATTAGTCAAGGACAGGAGGTACAAGTAGGTTCTTTTTGGGGGGAGAAATAACTTGGGGGATTGACATCATATCTTGGTTTTCTGATTGGATGGAGTAACCATAGGGCTTGTCAATGCAAGAAACTGAACAAGGTATTCAACCTGGATCTTCTATAATAAAGGCCTACTCAAGATAACAAAAGGCCTAATCAAAATCTAAGGGTCACTTAAGGAGATAATCTTATCAGACCTCCCTTTGCTTGGACCCTAATTCAGGCTCTCTCCAGTCAGCACCCATCTAGCTACCCAGGACCTCAGGTTAACCACAAATACTAAGGCCTTCACTTTTTTCCGTGACCAAGGCCAACCCCATCCTGTCCCAGCTCAGAAGTCTACAGCCTGAATATTGGTTGGCCAGGAGGACTTTTGGCAAGCATGAGTAATGCACAGAACAGCCTCTCTCTCCCCCTCCTCCTTCCCTCCCTCTGTGTCTCTCTGTCTCTGTTTCTCTCTCTCTCTCTGTATTGTTCTCTGTCTCTTTGTCTCTCTCCTCCCTCTCTGTCTCTCTGTCTCTGTTTCTCTCTCTCTGTATTGCTCTCTGTCTCTTTGTCTCTCTCCTCCCTCTCTGTCTCTCTGTCTCTTTCTCTCTCTCTCTGTTTCTCTCTGTCTCTGTCTCTGTCTCTCTTTCTCCTCCTTCCCTCTCTGTCTCTCTGTCTGTTTCTCTCTGTGTCTGTTTCTCTCTGTCTCTGTCTGTTTCTCTGTCTCTCTTTCTCCTCTTTCCCTCTCTGAATCTCTGTCTCTCTCCTTCCTCTCTGTCTCTCTGTCTCTTTCTCTCTCTCTCTGTTTCTCTCTGTCTCTGTCTCTGTCTCTTTCTCCTCCTTCCCTCTCTGTCTCTCTCTGTCTTTCTCTCCCTTTTTGTGTCTCTGTGTCTTGATCTGTCTCCTTCTCTCTCTCTCTCTCTCCTTCTCTCTCTCTCTCTCTCTCTCTCTCTCTCTCTCTCTCTCTCTCTCTCTCTCTCTCTCTCCCCCCTCCTCCTTATTCTTCCTCTTAATCTTGATTTTGCTCTCCCTTTTCTTCCCTCCCCCTCCTTCCCTCTCTCTCCTCTTGTTTGTTCATTTAGTTATTTATTTGTTTATTCATCTGTCTCTATCTGTCTTTCTATCTATTCATGAATAATTATGAGTTGATGGCCTGGATTACCTCGAACTCTCCCTAGTCTTGCTATGACTTTGTGTTTTCCTTTTATGGTGAGGAGGCAGGGGTTGCTGAGAGATGGGTGAGAGTTGAACCAGTTATTCTCTTGAGTTTCCCTAGGACTTTAAGGATTCCAAATATATGCATGTGCTTGTACATCTATACCCAAATATGTATATGCACATATATGATATGTATTGTGTTAATATATGTGCATGTATATATGAACATATGGTGATTCTTACCTCAGTGTATATGTCTTCCTAAAGCTGATTGGTGGCTTAAGACAAGCCTTTGGTTCTGAAAAAATGTTTGTGAAGGCTTGTTTCATTTTCTATATTGGCAATTATTTAACAACTGGCTCTCTGAGGGAAAAAAAGTGTACCCCAAATACACTTTTAAGTTTGATCTGCATTATTAACATTTTCTGTATCATTTTCTTAAGTTTAGACAATCAACAAAACAATAAATCAAAGCCTGGTTTGTAGAGTTTGCCAATGTCAGATGTAATTGCTTTCACTGAAAATTTAACAATTGTCTTTCTTGAACAGTTCTGACTCTGCTATAGTTCTGGCTCTATCATATCAGACAGGGTACAAGACCACTTGAAATTTTGATCTTCAAGGAGCTTTTCCTTTATCTCTTCTTTTTCCTTCTACCCCTTATCTTCCTTATCTTTCCCCTTATGAAGCTTTATGAGGTCAAGGACAATGACATTTTGATTATTTTCAGATACAGTTAATTTTGCATCTTCCTCAGTACTTAGCACAGTACTCTGCACAGATTAGGTACATTAAAAATATCTGTTGAATTTGAGTTCAAGTCCAGCTTCAGACATTTACTGTGTGTCTCTAGGCAAGTCATTTAACCTTGTTTGCCTCAGTTTCCTCTTCTCAAAAATGAAATGGAGAGAGAAATGGCAAGCCTCTTCAGTATTCTTGCCAAGAAAATCTCAAATGGGCTGTGAAAAGTTGGAATAACTGAAAAGCGATTCAAGAACAACAAAAAAATTCTTATCTTCTTACTTTTTCTAATACCCTTTTTGTCCTCTTCTTTGTGGGAGTTCTACAAAACCTTCACGTTCAAGAACTTCAAAATAAACCTCATTAGTCACTGAACCCACTTTTGCATTATAGTTATTGATGTATATGACATCATCCCTTGTAAGGTAGTTAACTCCTTGAAGACAGATATCTATTTCAGAGCCTGGCAGAAAGCTGTTTACATCAAAGGCATCTAGTAAATGTTTCTAGAATGAATAAAAGAATGAAAAAAAATTTTGTTGATGGAGGGGGTGGAGAATACAACTTTAAACATCATTCATGAATGTTTTAATATTACTAGTTCATTATTTTTGCCTAATATGACCTAACAAATGAATAATTAGTGAGATATAGAATAATCATCTATCCACCTCTCTGGTGAATTTGTCTTAGCTTATAAATGTCAAGAAGGGGAGACTGGATAGGTATTGTTTTTGTTGTAAAATGCCATGTGCAATTAGGTTCTTCATGAAAGGTATTTGATGAAGATGATAAAATTGATTCCAGCAAGGTCAATTGGTGCCCTAAGTGTAGAGAAGCTGTGGAGGATCTCTTTGTTAGCTAAGATTCCTTACTGGTCACTAGAATGGCCAAACCAAGAAATTTCTATGAACAAAATAGTGCTATAGAAAGAATATAGAATTTGGAGGCAAGGGTCACGAATTTGAATCTTACCTCTGCTACTCACTACCCATGTGATGTCGACAAAATTCTTTAACTTTTATGGACAGCAGTATGCTGGTTAATATTTAACAACTGATTCTCTAAGAAAAAAATTATACAGAATACACTTAATCTACAATAGTAACATTTTCTTAAGTATAGAAATCAACAAAATGAACAATTAAGTCCCAGTGTATAGCATTTGATAGTTTCAGAAGTATAAAATGTTCACACTTAAAATTTAGTGATCAGCTTTTGCAAGCTGGAATGAGCTGGCTCCAGCACAATTCTGTTTATGGATCTTAGTTTTTCCACCTATAAAGTGGGGAGAGAGGATTGGATTAGATGATCTCTAAGCGCTCTTGTAGCTCAAGACTTATGATCCCTGATCCCTAGACAGTGAGTAATGGAATTGGCCTATTGGCCACAGGGATGAAGCCTGTCTTTTTTGGGCAAGAGGATGCTTTGTGTTTGTGACACTTTCCATCTGTGATTTTGCCCAAGTGAGTATGACCTTCAATCATAAGCTATCTCAGGGGCATCAGTCACACACTTTGGTATTTTGACACCCCCCTCCCAGTCCTGGAGGGGAAACTCTGCAATCTCCCTGTCTTTCATCCCAGCTGCTGAGCACTTGCCATCTTCTCTCTGAAACCCTTCCTCCAGCATTCCTCCTTCTGACACTGCCCAGCTAGCAATGGGCCTGGGAGGCAAGCAGTGATGTTAAGGGGAGAGCAGTCCCTGACTCTCTTCAGCCTTCCCAGGGTTCAGAAAATAAGCCTTCTGCAAAGCCTCTATTTGGTCAGGACTCAGCCCAGAAAGTTGAAAGATGCAATTCAATTTAAAGACCTTAGTGCATTACAATACATGGAAAAGCAGTTTAAGTTCAAAAATGGAGGGTATTTTTGTGATGACAAAGCCTAATTTTACCTCAATAATACGAGTGGTTCTGTAATTCGACATAATTATATTAACTGGAAAAAATAGACTAGTCTTCAATAGATCGGACTAGATTATCTCTTCAGGCTTTGAAAGCTCTCTCTAATTCCCTTTACTGCAGCAAGATCTGCCTTGCAGCTTTACATCTAAATAATGACATCATGCCCTTGCTTTTCCTATTATGACTTATTTATTTTATTTTGTTTTTATTTTGAATACACACATACATACATACATATATAAAAAAGAATGATAAATGGTGAGGATTTTTAAAAACAGATCAAATTTAACAGGCCTAAGAACTGAATTCAGGGGCACAACAAAAGAGGAACTCACTGCAAGGTATTGGGAGTTTCCTGAATCCAGGATCCTTCATCATCAGCCTGACATTTTAACTCTCCTTTCTCCTTCTCTCAATCCTTCTGTGCCATTCAGTACGTATGCAAATGCTCTAGATAAAGGGGGGGGGGGGGGAATTGTAATTTAGAGTGGGATTGTAAATAATTAGAAACTTGCATTTTGCCACATCTGTAATTTTTCTTAAGTTTCATTTAAGGTCCCCCCCGCCCCACAAAAAATGTATGCCATAAATACAGCAAGACATTACATTTAGAGACTGTTTGCAAAGGAGAAAAGCTCATATGCCCTGTTTTCTCGCCTAAGTAAGGTACTATAAAACTGTTTATAAAATGAAACTAATGAGATTTGGAGCACACTGTTACCTGATATTAAGCTGTTTTGATGAGTGAGGCAAATTGCTGTGGTTAACAAATGTAAAACCATCACTTTTATTGATACAGGTTTGTGTATGTGTGAAATTAATCAGAGCGTGGGCGATGATGAACAGTTTCTGTAGAATTCTGTCAAAGGTTAAGAGCTAGTTATTTTTAAGAATGACATGAATCTAGCAGAGACAGTGATTGCCTAAATGACCATTGTAATTACCAATTACTTCTTGAAGCAGAGAATATATTCACGGCGTGCAGTCCTCTAAATACAGACAGGCATTAGCCCATTTACGTACTAATGCACATAATTTAGCTCCTGAAAAGGGCAGATGGGAACACAATGAAAGATATAATAGATACTGCCTAATATCATTCCCTAAGAATATTGGATTCATCAAAGATGAATATTACTTTATGTCAGATTGTTTTTTTATAAACCAGTCAAAATATATTTCATCTCATTTTTGCACTCGGTATTATGGTGACAATATAAACAACACCTTTGTAATCAAAATTTGGTCAGCTGTGGAACTCGATGAACAGAGAATTTCCAGTATAATCAGGAAAGTTTCAGGCACCCTTTGCAAGCCAGTTTTTAACTCTTGCACCGAAACTTCCAGATGGGCTGAGTTTATTTGCCAGTGCAAAAAAGCAAAGATGGCAAGGAGAGCAGAAAGGGAAATTAGCAGTGGGAGACTTAGCTAACCTTTTCGTTGTTATGAAGATCAAATGAGATAATATTTGTAAGCCCCTCTGAGCATAATGCCTGGCACATAGTAGGATCTTTGCGAATCCTTTTTCATCCCTTTTGGCATTCTTTTAAAAAATGTCTTCCATCCTCTCAGTCTCCTCCCCTCCTTCCCTACTCCCTCTCCTTAGAGTTCTAGAAATTCAATCTACAGGTATATCTTGGAGGAGAAACTCCCTGTCAACCCTCTGATTTTAATGCCATATTTGGATTGATGTAATGATAGCAGTGATCTTGTTTCCTAATGTTGCAGAATAAATGTAATAAAAGTAACAGAAATATTATTTAGTTAGTGCAGCTCTGCTGGTATAATGTAGTCACGCTTTCAGCAAAATGATGGAAAATATAAACATTTAATCAGCTCTTATTCACAAAAAAGCCTAAAAATTAATCATGTTTAAGTTCTGTGTCTTCAGGAAGCAATTCAGATGCTAAGCAATTCAGATTTTTTTTTTAATTTTTATTTTTCTCGCTTAAATTTTTTTCTTTTCTTTTTGGATGCACAATCAGAGATAACCTAGTGCTGCTCTCAATTATGGTCTCCTTGGGAGAGTCGGAACTGATCAGTGCCTGCCAAAAGATGGTGACTCCAAGCTGCGGACCTGTTCTCTGTTTCCTTGGAGTGGATTTTCAGTTGTGTGCCTGATTTTTCTCCTTCCTGTTAACACACAAGGGCAGGAAGCTATACAATGAGAAATCAAAACAGAAACCCCACCTGCTTTGCAGCAAACTGGGCTACAGGTGTGGTTGGCTGGTGCGGTCAATTTAATTTAAAAAAAAAGGCAATGTGTTTCTCAAGGTTCTGACTCAGAGTGTCCCCTCTGTGAAGTGAGTAATGTTGGGGTATGGGGTGTGTTTTGGCAAATCTAAGGTTTGCATTGATAGAGGAGGGGGAAAGAGGATAATGGGAAGAGGGGGAAGGAAAGGGAGGGAGAGACAGAGAAAGAGACAGAAAAACAGAGAGAGACAGAGACAGAAACAGAGAGACAGACACAGAAAGAGAGAGAGAGACAGAGAGGGAGAGATAAAGAAAGGGAGGGAGAGACACAGAGAGAGGGAGACAGAGACAGAGAAGAAACAGAGAAAATGGAGAGGCAGAGTAACAGCTAGACATGGTTCGGAGGAATAGAGTTATTAGCAAGCAGTCTGGAATCATGGGATGGTAAAGTCAAACATTGAAAACTAGAAGGGGCTTTATAAATCATCTCATCTGACTACATTTTATAGAGATAGGAAGTGATTTGACAAAGGTCACACAGGTATTAACAAAGGCAGGATTCTAGTCCAGATCCTCTGATCCCAAGTACAACTTGCATTCCAGTTCACAAAATCATTGTCTCAGGAGCCTGTGAAAAGAATGTATGATAACAATAGCTTACATTTACATCATGGTTTATGGCTTCAAGCCACTTCCAAAGCTGTTAGCTCTGTGATCCTCAGAAAACTAAAGTAGTCAAGACAGAAATGATTATTCTCAGTTTACAGGTGAGGGAACTGAAGTTCAGAGAAGCAGAAATGACTTGTATAAGATCACACAGAAAGATGACTTACTTGGGATCTTTTTTTTTTTTTTAATTGTTCAAATTCAAGGAAGGATTTGAGGCAAGAGATCTGGGATCTCTTCCCACTGCAGCCACCTACGCAGCTTTAATTCCCAGCAGGCCTGTTTGTTTAGGGACAATGACATTAACATTTGGAAAGTGACTATTACCTGTGGGAAAATGGCTCTGGAGCATGATGTCTTCCAACCATTGCACTTACTGGCAGGAACAAATTGCTAATCTGCCCTGGCTAATGTGCCAAATTATAATGAGAGAAAATTATTTATTAATGTGATTATTTTAACTATATTCCAGGTCTGTGCAGCAAATTTCCAAATGGATTCACAAGTATGCGCCTTAACATTACTCTTAAATGGTAGAATTTGGTGAAAAGGACACTGGATTGGAGTCTTAGAACCCAAGTGTGATATAAGCATGTTGTGTAAACCTGGACAAGTCATCTCTCCTTACTGTGCCTCAGTTTTGTGTTTTATAAAATAGACAATGGACTAAATGTTCTTTAAAGTCCTTCATGAAGCTTTGGAAGATGTGATTTGCTACCTTATAACAATACTAATCTTAGACAAATCACTAACCTTTTCTTGGGCCTCAATCTCTCCATCTGTAAAATGAAGACATTGGGCTAGAGAGTCTTTAGGGCTATTCTGGATCTAGCTCTGCATAGATGGTGGATCCCATAATTGTTTGTAATTGCCCTCTTAAACCCTCTCTGGGAACATCTACAAAATGGGCCCTCAGCAAGATCCCTGCTCTAGCCTTTCAAATTCTCACTGAATGTCCTCATATTATCTTCTGACCAGAATGGATGACTTACTTCTGCTACTCTCCAGAGGAGAATGCAAGACTAAAGATTTGGAACCTGCTAGAATGCAGGGCAGATGAAAAAATTAATTTCCCTTCAATTCTACTTAACAATTGATACCCATCTACCATGTACCCAGCTTTGTTCTTGAAGGAGAGACCTATGACATAGAAGACAAAGCAAGGCAGTAGTATTGATCCAGATGGCTTCATCCCTTCAGCAATAAAGCCAGTCATTACCCTGTACTTTATGGTTTTAGAAAATTATCTATAGGCATCAATAAAATGAATGTCCTCATTGAGGACTGGGGCTGTTTCAGTTGGTGCGATTGCTCAGTGCTTAGCATGTAAGAGACTCTTAAAAATATTTATAGATTGATTGAGAGGTTAAGTGACTTGTCCAGGGTCATATTGCTGATATGTTAGAGAAAGGCCTTGAACCCAGATCTCTCCCTGATACTGAAGCCATCTCTATTCATTATACCAAAATTCATTATTCCAAAATATATTAGAAATTAGACAAGAAGAGTCAGGGAAGCTTTCCAGGAGAAAATGAGGAGAAAGATACTTGTAGAAAGGATCAATGGAACATAGAATAATATATTGAGAGCTGAGATCTCATAGATCTTCTAATCCCACCCTTTTATTTTGTAGGTGAAGAACTTTCCCCAGAGATAAGAAGGCCCCAAGAACACACAAGTAATAAGTGGTAAGTAAGCTCTCTCTGATGTCCTCTGACTCCCATGTTTTCCTTGAGAGCAGGAACTGTCTTTGGCCTTTCTTTGTGTGCTCAGCTCTTACCATAGTGCCTGGCAAATTGTAGATGCATAATAAATGTCCATTGACTGACTGATAGTTCTTTTGACTCTGTCATGCTTCCTTCCCAGTAGGATTTGGATAGAGGGAAGATGATATTGCACCTACCAGAAAAAGTTTTTTCTTTCCATCCAGTCTATTGTTTGACTACTCCTGGTATGTTCAGATTTTATATTCATCACCTTCTCATCTTCTCTGATCCCCCATACTGTGCAATGAACATGTCCTCTTGGATCTCTCAAAGCACATTTTTTGGTACCTCTTCAATTATTCTTACCTTGTAACCCTATGTCTTACTGTGTTTTGTATTCAAATCTTAATCTCTCTACTAGATTGGAACCTCCATGAAGCCAGGGACTTTTTGTATCTTTCCAGAGTGCCTTAAACAGAAAGATTTCTCAGAAAAAAATTGTTGTATAAATGAATGAATGAATCTTCTTGTGGATCACAGAGCAATAGATTCTTCCCTAAAATGGGGTCCTACATGGGGGTCCAGCAGTATCCAAATTTGTAGTAGGTCTATTCTCTTCCCTAGTATCCTCCTCTCCCTGTTCCCTGCCCCCACCTCCAATTTTTATAATGCAACCCTCCCAATCCCTGCTTGGAAACCAGCTCATCTCTGAAAACATTTCCTAATTTACTTTCTTTAACTGCCCTGAAGGTCTGTAGCAACAGTTAAGAATCACATTACTGCCTTTTATTGTCTTTAATTTTTACCCAAATGGTTTCTGCTGTGCCAGCTAAAATGGTTATATCAGTTTTCTCCACAAATGCAATATCACCCTCACCAGTGTGGTCACTCCATTTTCTTAGTTATTCATTTGTCCACCTTCTGCCCGAGACCCTTTCTACTCCCCAAATCCCAACTGCTTGTGTCTACCCTTCTGAGATGACCTTCTGTCTGCTCCAGACAGATGTTTTATGTTCCTAGTTATTTACACATTGTCTCTCCTAGGTTATTAAGGAAAGAACCTGCTTTTACCTTTCTTTGAATCACCAGTGTTTAGTATGGTAACTGTAGGTAGATAGAAAGTCCGACAGATAGATAGTATATTTATTGAGCAGTTTACTATGTATCAGGTACTGTAGTCTTTGAGAATAAGTATTATCTACAGTATTTCTTTCTTGGCTACAAATACAGGCAAAATCTTTGCCTTCAAGGAGCTTCTAATGGAGAAAGACAACACCTAAGGAGTGCTAGAAAGTGGGATGAGGCTGGATAGATGGAAAAGTTCCCACAAGACAGTAAAGCTACTCTAGAAGAAGGAGAGGAATCTAGAGAATGAGAAATTCAATTGGGAGTAAAGTGAATATTGTCAGAGTGCCTCATGAAATGGTGGGTCAGGCTAGGGATCCATTAATCAGGAGAGATGGTATCTCTAGGTTGAGAAAGTTGCTGGTGAAGAGATAAAGTCTGGGAAGTGAGGAGTGAAAACACTTTACATAATAACATTGGAAGTTTAATATATTAACATAGTAAGCCTTTAACAAATACTTTTTGAGTGCTCCATTTCTTGGAAGGTAGAACCTCCAAAATCCTCTCTCCAAGGTTGCCATTCTCCATGCCTCAGATTCTGCTTCTTTCTTTTTGTGTTTTCACTCCTTAATCTGTACCCAGTTAGGAACTATGGGATTTTCTCCCTCTCCATTTACCAAACAAGCCAGTCACAGAATCTCAGGTGCTTCTCTTGTGCCTCTACCCCTTTTTACAACATGGAATAATTCTAGCCAGCAGGGCTCCAGCTGGAGTTGCATGGAGAGAAAGTAAGCTATTTTTGGAAGGTCTATAGCTGTCAAAAGCATCTCAAGATGGTAGCTTCCTGCTTTTTTTTCCTATCTGTATCATTCTCTTTTTCCCATCCCTTAATTCTATCTTTCTCCTCTTTAGTTCTAATAGAAAAGCCCTAAGACAGGGTCAGAGACTTGGTTTCTAAATCTACTTTGTCATTTCATTTAGATAAAGTAAGTTATAGGGTAGACATAGTAGCTGACTCAAAGTGAAGGAAGAAGAACCATAAAAATAATATATACAATGACTACAACAAAATAAATGGAACCTTACCAACAAATCAAAACTCAGTGCTGTGAAATTATAATGACTAAGCGTGGATCTAAATACCACAGACAAAATCCTTCCCTTACTGAGGTGGGGGGTTATGGGTGTCCAACATTAAATATAATATTGAACTTGGCTGATATATCTCTTGGCTTTGTTGAGCTTTTTTTTTTCTTCTTTGTTTTAAGGTATGTCCTTCTGGGAAAGGGAGTAGGAAGGATGAAATGAAAGTAATATAAAGATATCAATAAAAATTATAAAAATTTAGGTTTGAAAAAGAACCATGTACATACTAGGAAAAAGTACTTATTGGATTTGGAATCAGAGTATTGACTGAGTCCTAGATCATCCTAGTTATGTAACTGTGAGCAACACACCTTCTATCTCTAAGGCTCAGTAATCTCCTCTATAAAATAGGAATAATCACATCTGTAAGCTTCTCAGACTTGTTGTGAGGAAAGTATTTTGTAAACTTTAAAGGGGCAAGTAGATGGAGGAGTGGAGAGAGTGCCAGGCCTAGAGTCAGAAACAGTCATTTTGCTGTGTTCAATTCCAATTTCATATATTTATTAGCTGTGTGACCCTAGGCAAGTCACTTTATCCTGCCTATAAAATGAACTGGAGAAGAAAATGGCAAAGCATTCCATTATCTTTGCCAAGAAGACCCCGAATTTTAAGGGGTCACATGACTGTAAATAACTCAAAAAGAACAATAAAACCTTAAAGTGCTACAGAAATATAATTTGTTATTAACTGTATGACACTGGAACAAATTATTTTCTTCTCTGCATCCATTTCTCAAATTAAAAAAAAATCACATTTCTATATGGTTTAAAAAATGCTTTCCAAATATTATTTCATTTGATCCTTAATATAGCATCCTAAGGTAAGTCCCATTATTATCCCTATTTTTCAGAGAAAGAAACTGAGGGTTAGTAAAGTTAAGTAATTTTGTCAAAAGTCACCCATTTAGGAAGTGGTTGAGATAGGATTTGAATTCACACCTTCCCATCTCAAATTCTAACACTCTTTCATTGTAGTATGGTTGTAGCTGCACTTACCTGAGAGGGTAGCTGTAACAGCATAATAGATATAAAACTACCTCCAAAAAACCTAGTTTCATTAGATCACAGATCTTGGTGGACATTATTAGTATTATACAACTATAAATGATTCCTTCTTTTAATTACTACTTCAGATAGTTGTGCAGAGTGGATAGTGGCAGATGGGGGTAGAACCTATCCAAATTGCCTGGATTCCCTTTCTCATTTTCCCTGATTCCTATCTTCTCCCTTCTTCCCATTACTGCAGATTTTTCTGTGTTCACAATTTAAAAACATGCATAATTCTCCATGAGCAATGAGATGCAATGAAATTCTTTTGTCTTTCTGGGAAGATATTTAACTCACCTTCTGCATAGCAGCTCCATCCTACTCTGACTAAGACAACCTAATGTATCTGTTGGGCTCAGTATGGTACTCACTGGATATGGCTGAAAATGAATAAAGTAGAGAATGGAGCTTCTCTACTTTCAGCTACTGGGAGAGGTGAGGGTAGATTGATGATAGATAAACTAAGGGAGGGAGTAGCCATACCCCTTCTTTTCCTGCAACTATCTGAGGCAACTAGATGGCACAGTGGATCTGAAGTCAGGAAGACCTGAGTTCAAATCTAGTTTCAGCCACTAGCTTTGAGATCCTGTCAATTTAATCTCTGTCTGCCTGTTTTTTCATGTAACATGAGGGTAATAGCAATACTTGCTTCATGAGTTGTAAGGATCAAATGAGATAATATTTATAAAGTTCTTAGCCTATAGCAGGTACTGCCTAAAATTTATTCTCTTCACTTCTTTCATATTCTACTGGAATTATGAACAAATCTTGAAATCATGTGCAGCATGTCACTCCTTTGCTCTAGAATCTATAGTGGCCTTAAAACAAATCTAAACTCCTCAATCTAATATTAAAATTTTTCAGTAATATAAACATCTATTCATCCTGTCTATCCGACCTTATTTAATGAATGAATATTGATTCACCAATTTATTTTCCAACATAAACTTTCTAATCCAATCGAAAAAGCCTCTTTGCTGCCCTAAGTGAAAAAAGCACTAAATTTAAGTTCACCCTCTGACCATGCTGCCTGCATGACCTCAAGAAAGTCACTTTATTTTTCTAGACGTCAGGTTTCTCATCTATAAAAGAAACAGATTAGATGATTATAAGACTCCCAACTCCAAATTTATAGTTTTTATAATCTATAATCTTAGGCTTGCTTTGCCTACTCCCACAAACACCTACTATATTCATTTCTTCCTCTTTGTCTTCACTCATACCTTCTTCCTCTTTTCCTTCTATGAAAGTCCTACACATACCTCAAGACCCCAGTGCAAATCCCAATATTTTCCATGAAGCTTTCCCTGATAACCCTGGGCCACATTGCTCCTCTTCTTTTTGAGATTCTGCCGTATTATCTATAAAAGGCAGATTGGAACTTTTTTTTTTTTTTTTTTTTTTTTTTAATTTTTTTTTTAATTTTTTATTTAATAATTATATTATATTGACACTCATTTCTGTTCTGATTTTTTTTTCCCCTCCCTCCCTCCACCCCCTCCCCTAGATGGGAAGCAGTCCTTTATATGTTGGATATGTTGCAGTATATCCTAGATACAATATATGTTTGCAGAACCGAACAGTTCTCTTGTTGCGTAGGGAGAATTGGATTCAGAAGGTATAAATAATCCGGGAAGAAAAACAAAAATGCAGATAGTTCACATTCGTTTCCCAGTGTTCTTTCTTTGGGTGTAGCTGCTTTTGTCCGTCATTTATCAATTGAAACTCAGGTCTCTTTGTCAAAGAAATCCACTTCCATCAAAATATGTCCTCATACAATATCGTTGTCGAAGTGTATAATGATCTTCTGGTTCTGCTCATTTCACTTAGCATCAGTTCATGTAGGTCTCTCCAAGCCTCTCTGTATTCATCCTGCTGGTCATTTCTTACAGAACAATAATATTCCATAACATTCATATACCACAATTTACCCAGCCATTCTCCAATTGATGGGCATCCATTCATTTTCCAGTTTCTAGCCACTACAAACAGGGCTGCTACAAACATTTTGGCACATACAGGTCCCTTTCCCTTCTTTAGTATTTCTTTGGGATATAAGCCCAATAGAAACACTGCTGGATCAAAGGATATGCACATTTTGATAATTTTTTGGGCATAATTCCAGATTGCTCTCCAGAATGGTTGGATTCGTTCACAACTCCACCAACAATGCAATAGTGTCCCAGTTTTCCCGCATCCCCTCCAACATTCATCATTATTTTTTCCTGTCATCTTAGCCAATCTGACAGGTGTGTAGTGGTATCTCAGAGTTGTCTTAATTTGCATTTCTCTGATCAATAATGATTTGGAACACTCTTTCATATGAGTGGTAATAGTTTCAATCTCATCCTCTGAAAATTGTCTGTTCATATCCTTTGACCATTTATCAATTGGAGAATGGCTTGATTTCTTATAAATTTGAGTCAGTTCTCTATATATTTTGGAAATGAGGCCTTTATCAGAACCTTTAACTGTGAAAATGTTTTCCCAGTTTGTTGCTTCCCTTCTAATCTTGTTTGCATTAGTTTTATTTGTACAAAGGCTTTTTAATTTGATGTAATCGAAATTTTCTATTCTGTGATCAGTAATGGTCTCTAGTTCATCTTTGGTCACAAATTTCTTTCTCCTCCACAAGTCTGAGAGATAAACTATTCTATGTTCCTCTAATTTATTTATAATCTCGTTCTTTATGCCTAGGTCATAGACCCATTTTGATCTTATCTTGGTATATGGTGTTAAGTGTGGGTCCATGCCTAATTTCAGGCAGATTGGAACTTAATTATATAGTCCATATACCATTTCCTAAGGGAATTAAATACTCATTCATCAACAGAGAGACGGTCCCAGATTTCCAGAAGATAACTTTGGGGCTGAAGTTCAATTTAATTTAACAAACATTTTATTAAGCACTTGTGCAAAATATGCTTAAACCTGGACATCTTTCTATCTTCTCTAACAGAAATTCTGTAATCCTGTTTTCATATTCAGTTTGGTTTATTTTATTTACTATTTATAGAATGATTATTTTCCTCTTTTTCCACGTTCCCTTCCCTTCCCTTCCCTTCCCTTCCCTTCCCTTCCCTTCCCTTCCCTTCCCTTCCTCCCTTCCCTTCCCTTCCCTTCCCTTCCCTTCCCTTCCCTTCCCTTTCCTTCCCTTCCTTTCCTTTCCTTTCCCTTCCTTTCCCTTCCCTTTCCTTCCTTTTTCTTCCTTTCCCTAGATCTTATCCCATTACTAATCTTTAACCTAGCCAGGACCCCTTAGGAGGTCTCCCACATTAATGTCATACTCAGTGCAAGTACCACATTATCATAACCCACACAGTTCATGACTCCTAAACTCAAGAGGAATGGCAGGTGTAGCCCTCCCCCATTAATTCTGGATTATTGTCATGTGTTACCCTGCCTGGCACTGGATGCCTCTTTCACAACAATCAAGGGAGAGAAGTGGTGCAAGTATTGCCACTATTCCCATTCTATAGATGTGTAAACTAAAGACCATAAAGGTTAAGTGGCTTGTCCAATATCACATAGCTAATAACTAGTAGAGCCGGGACTACAATACTGGTCTCTTTATTCCAAGTCCAATGTTCTTTCCAATATATCATACTGACCCTTATTAACTTTGAAACTCTAAGGGAAAAAATAAAAGAAATATCCCAGGACACAGATATGTTTCCTAACCTGGTCATCTTTAAAACACATTAAATTGTTGAGAAATAACATATTTTTCTGTCTGTCCATGGCAATCCTTTGTAAATAGAAACCTTCAAAATCTTGAGCTCTAGTCTCCATATAAAACTGTATGGAGAAAATATGATTTCCAAATTATTCTTTTTTTACTATTCCATTTGGGATATTTACCACTCAGGCCAGGGACATTTGGGTTTCAGTAGCTTCTGGAGATCATGAAGGGGTTAATAAGATCTGGGAAATAGCAGATCTCATTCTTCAGTAAATGCATATCTCCTTTGGAAAGTCAAAAGTAGATGAAGATAATTTTGATTTAAAACTAAAGAAATCCCATATTTTTATAAATAATTTTATTTCTAGGGATAAAGGAAAGTTCTTCCAAAGGGAAGTTTTTTAAATGGATAGGGAAAACAAGAGGAATGAAATTCAACCTCTTAGAGAAAATCTATTATTCATTTTAACATCACCAAAACAGAATATAGTGGGATAGACACAGAATTGAGTTGTGGTTTGAGTTTGGTAAGTCTCTTTCCCTTTCTGGGCATTAGTTTTTAGCAAAGCATTCACTAGATGGTGTCCAGTTCTAACAGTCAGGCTTTTCTTTTAATAAAGAGAAATTTAGGAAAAAAAAGAACTATAAAGAACTATATGATTTTCCTAAAAGAGAGATACAATTTTCTTAGAGCTCCATCTTCAGACAATTACTTGGTTTCCCAAAGAAAGTACTGAAACTTTCAAGAGAAAGATTATTGTTATTTGTTTTTACATCAGTTTTCCACCCTACCTACAAATGAACTATTCCCTATGTAAAAAAAAACATTTAACCAAAGTTGACCATCAATAAGTCTGGAAATGTATATTTGGTGTCTCTTTACATCCATAGTCCACCATCTCTCTGCTGAGAGGAGAAAGATTTGTTTCATTCTCCCTTCTCCAGAGCAAGATAGTTTATTACAGCCCAGTAATAGCTAGCGTTTATATAGAACTTTAAAGATTGCAAAGTATTTTAGAAATAGTAACTCATTTCATCCTCACACAAATCCTGGGAAATAGTTACTATTATGATTGCCCCCATTTACAAATGCGGAAACTGAGCCAGACAGGGGTTATGTGACTCACTCAGCATGGCATAGCTCTAAGTGTCTGAGACTGGATTTGAACTCAGCTCTTCCTGACTCCAAGTCCAGAACTCTATCCACTGTTATCACAGTGATTGGCTTACATTATTGTAGGCATATTTTCTTACTTCTATTTCCTTCACTCTACAACATAAGTCTTCCCACATCTCCCTGAATTCCTCATTTTTGTCATTTCTTATGATGTAAATATGTTTCATAATATTGATATTCTATATTTTATTCAGACATTTCCCAACTGATAAGAATCATTTGGTTCCTAAGTTTAAAAAAAATTATTATTACAAAAATGCTACTAGGAACAGTGCAGCATTTATATACTTTCTTTCTGCCCTTGACCTCCTTAATGTATAGGTATATTTTAAAGGAGCCACTGTGTTAAATCTAAACAATTTGATGACTTTTTTTTCCTATTCCAAATGTACCCCTCCCCTAATTTTGAAATTACCAGTAATTTCTTCTGAACTTTCATCTATATACATCCCTCCCCAAACATCAATAGAAAAGCATAATGGATCTTTTTAAAAACAGGGATAACAAACCTAGGGGAGAAATATTTCAGACGTAGCACCAGTTCAATTCCTTCCATTTTCCAAAGAAACACAGCAGGAGCCGAAGAACATCTTTAGGAGCCTGGAACATCTGTAGCAGCCAGCCACATCTGGAACAGTCTGGAACATGTTTTCCCCAGGACTTGACTTTGTCTACCACAGATTTCCCCTGTTCTCTCCCAGAGCCCATGACATCTTTTCGTGGTGTTGAACAAACATCAGTTATGCTTTTTTTTGAGTAGTGTCAATCTGAGCTGAAAATGCTCCAGCTTCCTTATCATCATCACGAACAGATTTGTAATTAACTTGCTGATATTGCCAATTACATAGGCCAAAGCTGTTGAAGAAATGAAAGTGAGATCAGCGCTCCCCCTTTTCCCCCCTTTTTATTAGCTTTGGCTATTACAGATTCAAGATGCTCTTTGTGACCTGCATCTTTCTGTCTTCAAGTGTGCAAGAGTTCTGGAAACACCCAAAGGCGCCCCATTTCCTCACTTAATTTCCTGCTTTCTAGTAAGTGGGGCAGCCAGATTGCACAGGGGAGAGGGCTCCGGACTTGAACTTAGAAAGACCTGAGTTCAAATTTAACCTCAAACACTAATTAGCTGGGAAATGTGATTAACCTTTGTCTGCCTCAGTTTCTCAACTGTTAAATTAGAATAATAGAATCTACTTCACAGAGTTGCTGTTAGAATCAAATAATACAATATTTGTAAAGCTCTTAGCATCCTTCCAGATGTGAGTTAGACATTTAATAAATGCTTTCTCCCCTTTTTTATTCTCACCCTACAAATAAATTAAATTATACAAGCATTTATTAGCTATACTTTGCTACTTATACTTTAATGTTACCAGTCTTCTATTCCCAGATTGCCCTTCTTGTCTTGATTTGTTTTATCTTCATTGATTCCTGGATAGGAAACAGGAGGTTAGGAATGACACATCAGAAATTCCATCACAGGATCTAGCTTGGATGTAATTATTTCTTTTCATTTTCATTCCTACCCTCAAGCTTACACTGCATGTAAGTATAGAGGAAGGCACAGATCTAATATGAAGAAGAAAAAATAGTCAATAATGGAAAGGGATATTCCAGGGATGGAGTGGGATGGGGCAATAAAAAGGAGAGGGATGATAAAAATGGGTATGAAGAATCAAGGAGGAAAGATGAGAAGGAAATGATGTTGTAGGAAGCTTGTTCTGGCAGCTGAGTGATCTTTGTGAGAAAATTATGTCTGTTTTTCAGTCTTCTGTCCCATAGATAATGTTAATTTGTGCTTTTCTAAGTCAATATACTGCCTGCAGGTTCTCATTTGAATTTGACATCACTGGCTTGGACTGGCCACCTTTTCAGATGGGGGACCTCAAAGGGTGGGATGCAACCCTGTGATATATTACTGGGGCCTAAGAAGTCAGTGGGTACCCACATTCTATATTAAAAGTGATTCCTTTATTTTGAGAAAATAGATGAGTTCATCAAAGGTGGGGCCACCTCATTCTGTCTGTCAAGCCAAGAAGTCACAAATTGTGCTTGTCTCTGAGATATAGGGACAGAGGCCTGGACCAGACAGTATATATGAATCCTAGGACAAATCCTCTCTTCTCACTACCATCCATGTTGTTGTAGCACCTTCAAATTCCCCTGTCTTACGTTGATATTTCTTAAATGAAGATTGCAAACCTAACCTAGTCCTCTACTTTCTTTGCAACAGGAATGCTATTAGAATGCAGGAAAGAAAATAAAAGTGGTATTTTCTACAGGAAATGGCCCTCGTGAGTATCTCTGCTAATAATTACAGTGCTGGCTTTATTCTGCTCAATGCAGTGGCTCATTTTTGGATCCACATCAAGAGCAGCATATGTTCTCCAAACTAAAATATGTGCATATCTGATTTTTGACAGAAAAATTGTTTAATTGATCTCTTCCTCCCCCCTCTCTTCTCCTTGCTTCTCTGCTCCCTCCCCTTCTCTTCTTTCTTTCTTTTTTTTCTTTCTTTCTCCCATTTCTTGAAATTTAAAAAACAAACAAACAAAAATTCCAGAGCATGTCAAGAGGAATCTAATGAGAGAAGAAATAATTCATCCAAATTAATTCCTGGTAAAAATCTAAGGAATCCGAGGTAATACAACAGGTAACAGAAAAGGATCTATCTGCCTTTTCTCTTTCTCAGCAGGAAGCCATGCATTAGAGACAATTTTGCCAAATGAAATGGGGGTGGGGAGATGGAGGAGGATGGGACTATTTCAGACTCACATCTCTCCCCATCCATTTCATTTTCTGGTGGTCCATGATGATAGCTTAGGAAGTAGATGACCATGGTTGAATTTTATCATTAGTAAGGTTCAGTGCCAACCATCTCCCCTTATTTCCTTCCCATTTAAAGTTTCAGGGATAATAAATTTTTTTGATTTAGCAATTATGGGAGCACAGAATTAGTCGAAGACAGGCTTTGGGAGCTAACTGAAAGGGAGGCTGGGTGATGAAAGCCAAGAGTGCTTTCTTGGAGATCTCTGTCATCCAAAGATCTGGGGGGGAAGGGGGAGGAAGGGGGGAGAACGGCCCTTTGTTAAATCTGAAATTGGATGAGTTTTAATTTAAGATCTCAGCTCTAACCCTCACCTCTTTTCCCTAACAGAAAAAAATAGTTATGTTTGTGGGTGACATATTCTTAAAGCAAATGGTGCTAAACCGCTGTGCTGAAATACATTATATTGACTTGTCTGGGGCTGTGCTTTTTCAAGTACAGCATTACATTGGCTGGTAATAAAAATAAATAAGAATTATATATCATTTCATTCATTTTTGTATTACACTTGCAAAATGCATAAAGATATAATACAACGTGTTACAATATAGTTTTAGAAAATACAATGATGAAATTAATCCATGATACAGAATGATGTATGTAAGGATATTAAAATACCAGGCTGTAAAAAGTCACAAGAAGGCTTCTGAGCCCATCAGGACACTTTTTAAGTAAAAGGTTAGGTTGTAGCCACGTCGGGGAAGTGGCTCCCTCTCCCTTGGGGTGAGGTAGGGGGATCGAGCAGGTGATGGACAGCCTTTGCTTCTGGGAAAGGTGGTGGAGGTATTGTATTCTCCCTGCCATTTTGAACCCCTGAATCAGGGTTGGGCTCAATTTGAAGGACACCGGCAGAGGCTGTTTCCTCTGTCTTTGGATCACGGCTCCCTGTCACACATTCCCTTGGAAAATCTGCATGTCACACATCCCAGGCTTGTGAACTAGGTCCTGTTAGAGCTGCCTCAAGCTGTTAGGTGGACAGTCAGACTCTGGTGAACAAGCTTGTTTCAGCTTGCCAAGGGAAAAGGTCCACGGCTGCCTGCCTTCTGAAATTGTTCCTTGGATCAAGAAGAAATGTGGTAAAAGAAGAAGCTCAGACAAGTTTCCACCCAGGGGTGGGGGGTAGAACATGGGGGTGGGGTGGGGGCAGCCAGTCACTATTTTCCTTTGAAACCCTTACCTGTTCTGAAGAGTCATATGGCTGGCACCTGCCCTCTAGAGAGGTTGTATTCTAAGATGGGCTTGTACAAGCATGGCCCACTGTTAATTTATAAACATTTGTTAAATACTTACTATGTGCCCAGTGCTGTAACAATGTAAGATGTAAATTGTGCAGGGCATGAGAAATCCTGATTTTTCCCTTCACTTTTTTTTCCTTCTCCTCCCCTTCCCACATTTATTGCTTTATTTCTTCTCTCCTTCCTTTTCTTCTTGCCTTCTCTTCTGTTTCTTTCCTTTCTCAATCTCTTCTCACTTTCTTCACTTTTCCCCAATTTTTATATTCTTATTCCTTCTCCCCTTGCCTTCTTTTTCTTTCTCTTCTCCCTGTCTTCCCCATCTATTTTCTCTTTTTCTCTACTTTTTCCTCTGGTATCTTTTTTTCTTTCTTCCTTTGTCTTTTCTTTTTCTTCTTCTTCTTCTTCTTCTTCTTCTTTCTTCTTCTTCTTCTTCTTCTTTTATATAATTTTCAAGTATTCTTTCATTTGATTAGAAGAGAAACAGAGAGGAGGAGGAGGGGAAAGGAAGAGTATAAGGGTAAGGGAAGGATAAAGGATATAGTTTTAGCATTAAGTAATCAATGCTTTGACCATCCAGACAGCATGACAAGACATTGGCTTCACACTTATGGAACTCTCATGATTTTGGATGGGAGACTTTTGATCCAGAAACAAGAACTTAAAAATTAGGGTATGCTGAAGAATAGCATCATCTCTGTGACAACAAGAATACTTGCCATAGTACTGAGCAAGTCTTTTCCCTTAATGTACCTTAGTTCTGTGTGTGCTGAAAACTAGTGGGAAGAAAGGGAGAGGGAGCAAAATTATAAATAAGATGAAAGCAGTCTCTGATGTTTTTTCTTCAGTGCTCCTCCTCATTCCCATCATCTTGCCATATGTCTTATTCTTGAAGGGTCTTACTCTTACCTGGCTGTCCATCAAGTTTTCTTGAGATATAGCCAATAATAGTTTAAGAAATTATTGGATTGTAAGCTCCATGAGGGCAAGAGGGCATGTCTTATAAATATTTTTTGTTTCCCATTTAGCCTTCCCCATACTGTATGTAGGAGGGAGAGAGCCTTGTTGGGTAAATAAATGAATTATTCCTCCCAGGTGTATTTACATTTAATAATAGCTGACATTTACATAGCATTTTAAGGTTTGCAAAGAGCTTTATACACATCATCTCACCTGGTACAACTCTGTGAGGTGAGTTCATAGGTATTATTATCCCCATTATACAAATGAAAGAACTGAGGCTCAGATATAGGGTAAGTGATTCACTTGTCCTGGGGTCACACTACTGGTGAGTGCTAGAGGTAGGAAGGATTCAAAACCAGGTACTCTCCCAGATTTCAGATCCATTCTTCTTTTCATTATACTGCTCTGCTTCTTATTTAATAGAGGACTCTTGGAAACAGAAAAAGCCTTCAAAACCTAAAGCAGTGAATTTCTAATGGGAAAGATTTATATATAAACAGGTCAGGATGGGAGATATTTTAGATGTATTGGAGGAATGTGGAAATTGCCCGGTAGCCCTCATTCCTTATCTCCAGTGATCAAGGCGATATGCATGCTTATTTTCTTTGGGAAAAGGGGGTTTGAGAGAAAAGGGGCTAGACTGATTTAACAAAATGTACTTACTTCTTCCTTTCCTTACTATAGTCCCATCTGAGGTTCAGAGGATTGCAGGTGTCTGGACACTGGACTAATGCTCATGTGAACCACAGCACCATGATGGAGATGAGAGCTTGCTCTAAACTACTTACTCAATCTCTCTGGACAAATAAATTCCCTGCCAAGGATGCCAAAGGTTTCCACTGGCCCTGACATCTCTAGAGGTTAAGGCTCCAAAACAAATGTTGTATTAATTCTGGTGCTTCCTAATCTCATCCTGGAGGAACATGTATGTCTCTACATGTGTGCACATGGGAGAGGTACACACAATGGACCCTACCCAGAAGCCTCTAGAAATTGAGACATTGGAGAAATTGAGAGAATTTTTCTTCCTGAGAAAAGGAGTAACTTATTTGACTTTTTGGAGCAGTTCTGGAAGAAATGAAACCAGTGAAAAGAGAGGTACTGGTTTGGGGAATAAAGGTGCATTGAAGACTGGGCAGAGCAGGGAGGGAAACTAAAAGAAAATGGAGAGAAACTGACTGGGGATGTGTATGGGTAATAAATTTAGTGTGTGTGTGTGTGTGTGTGTGTGTGTGTGTGTGTGTGTGTGTGTGTCCGCGCGCTTGCTAGAGAAAATGGAACTTCCCTGTGCTATTGTGATCTTAGTCAAGACCAAAAGCCAGACATGAGTTTACTCAGTTGAGGGACATGATTCCAGGTCTTGGAGCTAGACTAGAAGCTCTGAATGAAGAGTTTTTGGATCTTTCTGGGAGGGGGAACAGAGGGAGGAGAGGAGAGGGAGCAAAAGGAGAAAAGGAGGAGCAAAAGGAGAGGAAGAAAATGAGAAAGAAAAAGAGGGAAAAGGAAAAAAAGGAAAAAGAAAGAAGGTTAAAAGGAAGAAGAAGAAGAAAAAGAAAAAGAAGGGGAGAAAAAGGATGAAGAGGATGAGAAAGGAAAAAGAAGGGAAAGAAAAAAGGAATAGGAAGAAGAGAGAGATGAGAAAAAGTAAGATAATAAGGAGGAAGAAAAATAGGAGGAGAAAAGGAGAAGAATAATAAGAAAAGGATGAAGAAAAGGAGTAGAAAAAATAGAAGAATGAAGGGAAAGGGTGAAAAGGCTGAGAAAAAGAAGAAACAATAAAAGACAGACTCAAAGGAAAAAGAGCAACCAGATATGGCTGACAAATGAACCCTCTGAGAAGAGCTCACATATGCACCAAGAGCCTCCAATATCAAACAAGGCTATCTCCCTTCCAGTTCTGCAGATCAGCTGACTATCCCCTGGCAGCAACAGTTGGCCCAGGGTAGTTGTACAGCTGCTGGCAAGTCCAGTAGCAACTCCATTGTTGCCAGAAGAGCAGAAAGACTGGAAGCTCGTGTAGGGCTTGATAGGGTGTATGGGTATTACATGTTGGCTCTGGATGTCAGGGGGCACAAAACAGGAGGACGTTCCTACTCCTATTGCCTCACTATTTCCTGCCCCAATCTCCTGAGCTGATTCTTGTCATCTGTCCCAGGATTCCTTCTGAGAGGTCCACTGGGTCCCCAGGGTTCACCATCTGCTTCTCAGCTCACACTCCATCATCAGCAAGATGGTGTTTCAGGCCCCAGAGGGCACCATCCCTGAGATCTTATTGTCATTCCTTTGCATGATTCTATTCATGACTATACTGCCCTGGTGACATGGCTGGATCAGATATTCTTACATGGGACTTCAACAGCTATGAATGTTGAAGGGAAATTTTCTTAGCAGGAAGCAAATGAAAGTCCTGATGGTTGGGGAAGGCTTTGCTCTTTCAGGGAATTAATTTGGGGTTAGTGTTATTGAATGTCCAAGGATGCATTTTTGATATGCACTGATACCAATAATTGTGCATATAAAACAACAGGCTATTATGTTGTTCTTCTCAGTAATCTATTCTTATGTTGTCCTTCAGGCCTCAAAACACTACATAAACAATTTTCCTAAGATATAGGTCTATGTCACTCTGTTCAACAACCCCTAGTGGCTCCCTATTACCTCCAGAATCCAATATAAAGTCCGATTTGGCATTTAAAAACCTTCACAATCTAGCACATATCTACCTTTTGGACCTTATTGCTCATTATGCTTCCTCAATTCATATTCTTTCCCCGACTCTCCACTTTCAATATTAGTTCCTTCATTTTTTGATTATCTTCAATTTGTCTTATTTATAGCTCATTTATACATAGTTGAAAACCTGTTTTCTCCCCCAATAGTGTATCAATTTCTTGTGGTAAAGTTCTTTTTATCCTCAACACTCAGAATAGTGCCTAGCACATAATAGGCACTTAACAAATACATGTTGTCTTGACTTATTGGTCTATGTTAATAGATGAAATTATAAAACTTTTACGTATTGAAGTAGCAGCTGTTCACATTTCTATTGACCCAAACAACCAGTCAACCAATAAAATAAAATAAAAATTTATTAAGTACTTACTATGCACCAGTCACTGTGTTAGGCATTGAAGATAAGACAAAAATGAAATAGTTCCTGCCCTCAAGAAACTTACAGTCTTTTGAGTTTTTGTGTATATAAATATTTGCATATATATATTTATAAAGATATAAATATCTTTGTATTTAAGGACATATAAGGTGATTTTGAGGGGACAAACTACAAATAGTTGAGTGAGTATTGAGGGGCTCAGGTAAGGTTTTCATTTGCAGAAGGTGGTTCTTGAGTTGAATCCTGGAGAAAATTGAATTCTAACAGATGATAATGAAGGAATTAATTCCAGGCATAGGACACAACCTGTGCAAAATCATGGAGATGGAAGATAGAATGTCTTATGCAAGGAAGAATAAGAAGACCAGTTTGACTGGACCACAGTTTGTATCAAGATGAGTAATAGGTAGCAAAGCTAGGTTGGAAGTCAAGTTTTGAAGGATTGTAAATGCCATTCTAATTTTATTTGATTTTGAAGACAAGAGGAAACCACTAGAATTTGTTGAGTGGGTCAATACTTCTGAAATCTTTTCTTCTCATGACCCCTTTTTGCCTGGGAAATTTTTATGTGACCCTGAGCATATAGGTACATAAAATAAGTATATAAATCAAACATTTACTGGTAATAAATTATAATTTTGCAAACCCCACATTCAATTATGAGACCCTTTATAGGGTCATGAATCACAGTTTAAGAAACTGGGGAGTGAATCACTGACATGATTGTGTCTGTGCTTTAGGAAAATCATTTGGCAATTGTAAAGAATGAATTGGAATTAGATTATAAGGTTCTTGAAGGTAGAAATTGTCTTTTGCCTTTTTGTATCTGCAGTACTGGGCATGTCACTTAATCCCAATTGCCTTGGCAAAAAAAAAAAATTGATTTTGAGTAAGTAATTTAAAAAAAGGTTTATTGATTGAGTAGAGATAAGACTTGAACAGGTAGATCAATTAAAAGGATATTATAAGCTTAACTTAAAGTGGAGGGTATGTAAGTAGAAATAAGAAGAGATGTGAGAGATGTTGTAGAATTAGAAACTGCATGATTTGGTAAATATTTGGATATATAGGATAGATTCAAGTGTAGAATCAAGGTTAATACTTAGCTGGGAAATTAGCTGACTAAAAGGATAATCGTTACCTTGACTGAAATAGGGAATTTAAAAGATTGCTGGGTTTAGGGAACAAATAATGAGTCCTCTTTTAGGTAGGTGGAATTTTAGATACTTATGAGATAATCTTGTTCAAAATGTTCATGGACAAGTTGTGATATGGCATTGGAACTCAAGAGTCTATAGTGGCTTAAGGTTTATAAAGTACTTTCTGCTGAATAACCCTTCAAATTATGATAAGCAGGAAATATATATATATATGTACATATATATATTTGTATGTTTATATAATATATAATCATTATTTTTTAAATGGAGAAACTAAAGTATTGAAAGGCTTAGTGTCTGCAGAAAGCCATACAACTAGTAAGTATCAGCGGCAGAATTAACTAAATGAGTACCAATAACTTATCCATGGGCTTCTTACACTTAATACCTTTTCAGATTAACTCTCTGAAGGAAAAAACCAGTTTTCTAACTCCAACTAGATTATGACACAAATTCTCTGTGTACACAGACCCTAAATAAGTTTATCCAAGGATTGTGCAGAATCCTTATGCACAATTTGACTTTTATATGTCATAACCTCCTTGAACTTCAGTTTCTTCATATGTAAAATTGAGGAATTGGACTAAAAAGCCTCTGGGGTCCCTTTGAATTCTACAGCTCTGGTACTATGTTCCTGGGTCATTCCCATTTTCCAATGTGGAGCCATATTATCAGAAATCCTTATATGTTGAAGTCCTATGAATTGAATCATACAACTATCTACAGCTTCAATTATGATTATAAATAGAGTCTGTCTGACAGCATAACATACTTGGTGACAGTTATATCACTGTCAGAGTAGGATAGTTGGTATCATCTCCTGGCCAATTCTTGCATGTGTGTTAACTAATTTTTAAAAAATATCATATTAATGAATTTTGTTTTTTACATGGCATTCACTTTCCAAAATCATCTGATCCCAAAGCATACTTCCATTTAATTAAAAAAAAAACCTAAGGAAAGTACCCAATTCAGAAACTCACTGATGGAGTATAATGCATTATGCATACATTGTCCACCAGAAAAACAACATGATACAGCCGAAAGAGTCCTGGATTTAGAATCAGATGCCCTCACTTTGAATCTGAACTCTTTTGCTTTCTGTGATTTTGACCAAATCACTTAATCTTTGTAGAACTTAGCTTTCTCAACTATAGAAAGAGAGATTTGGATTAGCTGACCTCTAAGATTCCTTACAAGTCTAAAACTATAATTCTATGACCTTTCTAATGAAATTGTTCTACCATTTGTCATCTCAAATCAATATTGATCATTATTGGAACAGTGGAGAGAAAACTGGCTTTGGAGTCAGAGCTCTGACTTGAGGTTACATCCTGCTCCTAATACTCTCTAGCTGTGTGGTGTACTTATGAAGTTGCTAAAAAATCTCTCTAGACTTGACTTTTCTAAACAGTATTTTAAGAGAGGAGGAAGGTGATTCCCCAGCACAGTTGAAGTAGTCACAGGTTTTAATGTGTTTACAAGGTATAACACCCCAAGATCCCTTTATAAAGTATAGACACCTCACTGAATCAAGAAAGGAATTACAAGATTGACTGAGCAAACAAAATAGCCACAACTTAAGCTCTTTAAGTAGCTAAACCTTAGGTGAATTTCAGCTATTTGAGAGTACAAGGGATCACAAGCCAGGATCTTTTTTTGTGGAACTGTCCTCTGTAAATGGGGGAGAAAGGAATTTCTTTCTCCTCTTCCTCCATGCAATACACCTTTGAACGGGAACCAATGGAATAGTAGGAGATACTGCACCCAGCAGGGAGCCAATCAAAGCAGAAAGAGAATAACCCAAGGGAAGATGTAGTTTCAAAGACATGACTCCTGGCAGCAGAGAAGAGAGTCATGATACAAAGGAACAGACCTTGGAAATCTAGTTGAACAATCCATACAGCAGAGATGCTGCAACTACAGAGAAATGGACAAAGAATTTGTGCAGAGAGAAAAGACTTGTAAGGTCTATGAGTTTCATTTACTACTCATATACCTTATGAACATTCCTTATGACCACTGTTGTCTAAGGTTGAGTACACGCTTCCATTGGCAAGCACACCCTGCTGTGTGACCTGGGCAAATCATTGAGATCTGTTTGTTCCAGTTTCTTTATCTCTAGAATGAGCAGGAGAAGGAAAGTGCAAACCACTCCTATATCTCTGCCAAGAAACAGAGTCATACACAGCTGAAATGACTGAACAACAACAGCTCTCTGAGTTTATGGAAGGATTGTTTGATAACTACTCTTCTTGCTATGCCATATGAATAAATATCTTTGCTAAGAGTTAAATGAATCTATTGACTTATTGTTAGAAGGAAACATACTGGTGGAGATTTATGAGTTATGGTGTTAAAGTACAGACCAAAACAGTTACCCTTGAACTTGAGGTAACAATTGCCCTCTGGGGCATGAAGATGAGTTCCAATTGGGGAGTAAACCAGAGATATGACATGTAAAATGAATATATTAGACTACATGGTCTATGATATCCCTTATACTTTGAAATCCATAATCATATCACTGGCATTCTTTGATTTTTTTTTACATTATTATAGTCATTTTGTAGATAATTCTTTGGTCCCTATTTTCTTCAATCTGAATTGTTCATATGCTCCATGAAAACTACAGATCACAACTTGTCTGTAATGGCAATGATGGCATTCACTTCATTTCCAGTTGTTTTTGCTAATACAAAAAAAAATAATGCTATTAACATTTTGGTACATTGAACTCTTTGGGGCTTGTGCACAGCATTGGGATCACCACATCATATGAACAGTTTATTAAAACTTTTTTTGGTAAAATTCCAAATTAATTAATTTTCAGTTTATTGAGGGTGTATTTGTATGTCTGTTTACTCATAGCCCCTTTGGTATTGATTATTTATCACTTTTATCACCTTTATCAACTTGATGGGTATGAGATGTTGCTTTAGATTTGTTTTAATTTTCTTTTCTCTCATTATTACTGATTTCTTGATGGTTATTTCTCAAATGATTATTGATAACCTACATTTCTTCTACTGAATCAATCAACTAACATATATTAAATGCTTACTATATGCCAGGGATTGTGCTAAGCATTAGAAAAAGATTATATGCTCTGATCATTTACTTTTGGAGATCTAACTCTTTTAAATGTGTGTTCATTCTCTTGAGAAATAAAATACTTATAAAGTACTTATCATGTGTCAGATACTGCATTATGTAACAGGGATATAAATATATGCAAACATGACAATCCCTGCCATAAAGAAGCATACATAGGAGAAGACAACATGTAAACGGGAGCTGAAAGAATAAGGATGGGCAAACTGAAGATAGATAGATATGGTTGCAAAATGTTTGTGGGAACTTGGTTTGGGGCAAGAAGTGAAGTGAAAATACACCTAATGAATTGATATATCCAGGAGATGTCAGATTTTTATCACAGATGCTTTATGGAAATAAATTTTCTACCATTTCTTAGTTTCTTTTCTTTGTCAAACTACATCCCTTTTTTGGCAAAAGCTTTTAAATTTTATTTAATCAACATTGCCTATTATGTCTTTTGTAATTTCTTCTATCCCTTGTCTGGTTATATGGATCCCTCCCCCACCTCCATTCCCAATAGCTGTGAAAGGTACCTCCTGCCATTTCCCTCTAATTATTTTTATGATATGCCCTTTCTTATTTGGATCACTTATCCATTTGGAGCTTATTGTATTATGTGCTTTGCTAGCTAATTAGGCAAAGAAATTTTAACTAAAAATCTCAGTCAAGCCATTCTCTGGTCAGGTGGTCCATTTTTGGCCAGTGAGCTACATGTTTATTCATTTATTTAACAAGCATTTATTATATGCCTACTGTGTCCAAGGTACTATGTTAAATGCTAGTAATACAGAGATATAGCTGAACTGGGAAGGAATGAAAGAATGAGCACTTTGCTAAGCACCTTACAAATATGATCTCATTTGCTCTTTACAACAACCATCAAAAGTAGGTGCTATTATTTCTGATTTAAAATGGAAGAAACTGAGGCAATAGAAATCTAGTGACTTGCCCAGGGCTTGCTCTTGAGTACCTTAGTCATTTCTAGTAGGGACAGGACCAGTATACAAATACACTATAGATAGGGGAAGATGGGAGAGAAGGGAGGGAAGGAATAGGAGAGGAGAGAGACAGAGAGAGACAAAGAGTGAGAGACAGAGAGACAGACAGAAAGAGACAGAGACAGATAGAGACAAAGTCAAAGAAAGACAGGGGGAGAGAAAAAGAGAAAGAGAGAGAGAGAGAGAGAGAGAGAGAGAGAGAGAGAGAGAGAGAGAGAGAGAGAAAGAGAGAGAGAAAGTCTAGACTATAAGAGATATAAGTTGGAAGAATGAATGAAAACTACATTTATTAAGCACGTACTATATGCAAAGTCCCACGCTAGATATTGGTGATACAAATAGAAGACAGTGTCTGCTCTTGGGGAACTCACATTCTAATGGAGGTGACAATATACATGAAATATTTCAGCTGTAAGTCAGATGGAAAGGTCTAGGATTCCTTTGGTGCAGCAGCATAGCAGGTGGTCATGCTTTTTTCTTTACTGTCATTTTCATTGATAGTCATATCAGTTTCTGATAATGAAAAACATTTGACAGTGCCAAGGATTTTGTGACAGCATTCCCCCCCTTGGTTTTCAATAGCTACAGCTGTAAGTTTCCGGGCTACATCTTCATAGAGGTTGCTTCCCAGGATGATGAGTGTGAATGAACACTGGGCTGCAAGTGATGCTGTTCCTGAGGCTCTTGAGGTCAGGGTCTGGGACTTTTCTATGCCAGAGTATAAGGAGAGATGTGGTGGTGGTCATTTGGCTTGACTGGTACATGCTCTTTCCTGTGTCTCTGAGGGTCCCTTGCTATTCCAGGTGAGATAATTTTCTTCTGAGGACCTGGGCAAATAAGACTTCATGAAGGAAGCAGTTCTTGAATTGGTTCATGACGAAAGGGAAGGACTACAATAGATGGAATTCAGGAAGAATTGGGAGGAAATGGAGACTAAGACTAGGTAGAGCACTTTACAAATCTTAAAATGCTACATAAATGATAAAACAATAGTTATTATATACTTAAAGAGGAAATATTCATTCAGACAGATTATTTTGCATAACATGGTTCTTTGTGCTTAATTTTAGAACATGGATTTACTGAATCCAATCACATCTGTACATATGGAAGCTTCAAAGAAGACAATTTAGGTTGGATGTGAAGAAAATCTCCTTAACAATTAGAGCTGTCCATTAGTGGAATGAGCCACCTTTGGAAGTAGGCTATACCCCGTCATTGGAGGTCTTCAGGCAGAGGCTAAATGATCGCTGATTGGAGATTTTATTGTGGGGATTCCTTTTGGGTATGAATTGGCCTAGCTGGTCCCTTAGGTCCCTTCCAAGTCTGAAATTCTCCATAGAATCATGGGGACATGGATACAGCCTGATTCTGTTAATGATTTTGGGGATGGCTTCCTAAAAGACAGACTCAGTTGACTGAAAGCATCTTTTTGCATAATAACCTATGTCTGTAAGGTTGACTCTGTAAGTTATCACAGAAGATGCAGATGGGGATAATAATAGGGACTAATTCTCTTATCTCATTGATACAGCGATCTCCCAGTTGAGGGAGATTCCCTCTGAAGATGGACACTTTCTTTGCAACTTATAGTTTTAACAAATTGGTTAGATTGTTGAGAAATTAACTGACTTATCAAGAGTCATACAACCCGTGTGTATCAGAGGTAGACCTGAGTACAGATATTCCTCATTCCAAAGCTAACTAAATGACCAGAGTGAATGCAGAATGGTATGAGGAGAGACAATGGATTTGTCAGAGGACATGAAGACAAAATTTTGGATCTCTTGTTTAGCACTTTTGTGACCATGGGAAAGTGTGGGTCTCTATTTCCTCACCTGATAAATGAGGGAACTGAATGAGATGATCCTTTAGCCTTCTTCTGATGTTGAGACCAATAATCCTATGAATCCTCTCACCATCAGCCAAAGTTGGGGAATGTATCGTTATTCCCAGGGAACCACAGTCCATTTTGAAAATCATTTGGATCAAAAAAAGGATAAAGGCCATTAGATCTTTGTAGAGGGAGGAATGATTTGGTATTTCAGCCTCCAAGGCCAAGGAACAAAGGTTTTGGTTGAACTAGAAAATTGGCCATTGTGGTGTTTCCTGCTAGGCTCAGTGCACATTCTGGAAAACCACTTTATCAGAACTCCATCTTAGAAAATTCCATGGTGATTTTGGTCATGGCTTAGGTAGCCTTTTCTTCCCCAAATCTATCAGATGAAAATTAAATCAAATACAAATTAAATTTCATTTTGGAGGGAGGTGGAAAAACACACATTAAATTTTGGAGACTCAGGTGCTAATTCTTTTGTATAGGACACTTTTCTTTCCTGTAATGAATCATCGTAACACTTAAATTAAACACAGTAAAAGAATGGTTAATGTCATAACACGCTGACAATTTAACCTGGCCAATATTTTTATTGCCTTGTACAATAAACCTAACAGAGCACAACTTGCTTTTGACTGGTGGAAAATCGGTTATGAACCGCCAGGGAACGGCCAATTTTTCAAATGCAGCCATTCAGTCACACTATAGCCACTAATACTTTTTTTTTCCTGTACACTATTGCTGTTATAATCTTTTGAGGATATTTTATAACGGCAATAACCTCCTCGAAATCAGTCTTTACTGCAGTTAATGACTGGACAGCTGGAGCAGTAACTAGCCTTGGCTTTGCCTTCCATCATTAGCTAACAAACCAGTTGTTATCTGCAGGTAACAACCAATTTCTTGTGGAATTTTCTTGATGAAAGTGTCTCACTGGATAAAAGTTTTTTTCTCTAGAATCCTTCCTCATCAAGGTTTGACTGAGATGTGAAAATATGGGCAGGGTCTAATTGACTAAAAACTGAGCAACAGTGGGCAGAAGGGATAGATGGTGGCAGATGAATGTGGCTGACTCATCCCAAGAGATATTTCATTTCTGCCCATACTATGTAGTTCTGCTCATGAAGGCGGGCACAGCCTGTTTGGGTTCCCCATGCATTTTCCAAGCATGACAAGGAAGGGACACAGAGAGATGTCTCTACTACTCAGGCCAGACGGTTATTATGGCTCAGTGGTCCATGTGGGGAAGCTAAGGTCTTCATAGCAACCACCAAGACTTTAGGGAAGAGTAGAGAAAGTAGAAGTCCAGGCATTGAAAGCAGAGGGAAATGTGCCTAATTGATAAAGTGATCTGTATCCTATAAATCTCTGAATTTAGATTTATACATTTACATTTCATGTGTGTTTCATTTTTGATCACTCTCATAAAACGGGAGCATTTTAAACTTGTGATTTAAAGTTATGAAATGTTAATCTATTTTACAATGAACATATATTTTAAGTACAGGATTAGCAAATCTGGACTCCAACTCTGATGCAAGATGTGTAAAAGCAAAGAATGGTTGCCGTGATTAAATATTAACAGCTAGCTAAAGTAAAATATACAAAGGGAATTATTATAGAAAATGTTAAGCCTTGGAATACCATGCAGAGTACTGCCCTCGACCTGTTAGCAGGATGCAGAATAGTTTATCCTTAACTCCCACCAATCCTTTTCTTTGCCTTGCAATGATGAGAAGGGCTGGGGGTGGGGGAGGGAGATAGGAGTCGACTGTTGAAAGAACTTTCTTTTTTCATTTATAATTTTGTTTTTAATACTCCTGGTACTTAGTATTATGAAAAGTGGATTGGGAGCTGCAACATTAGAGTAATGAGAAGGCACTACACAATGATCACCTGTCTGCCACAGCAGTTTGAAATTCTGCAAATTTATTAGTGTTTACTGTACGAGGCTAGGATTTGATTCCTAAAATCATAGTGTTGATTGCAGTAACTTTACATATGCGTCTTTTACAAGCAGGGTAAAACAAAAAATTAATTTAAAAAAAGTGAAATAAGATTTCCCAGCCTGAAGAGAAGACCAATTAAAATCACTTCAAATTTTTAAATGAGTTTTAATTTGAGAGACTGGAGCTCTTTCAAGAATATGGGTTTTGCTAAGTATTTGAAATCATTGTATATTGTGCATACCCATAGCCCATGTTGCTTGTAAATTAACAAACATATAAAATGTACAGCAATGCATTCATTTAAAATTATCTGTGGGGCTATTCTCCCTTTGGTGCCAGGGTGTAGTACCTTTGAATGCTAATAATTGCCAGATTAGGCCCCCTGGAATGGGCTTGGCCTGCCTGACTGAAAATTCCAAAATTCAAATATCCTCAACCATTTCAAGAGATTCACTGAGTTTAAATCATTCCAAACTTTGCAAACCCAACCCTTTAACCTTTTTTGAATGGCAGAAAAGTGTAAAGCATCCTTAACATTTCTGATCATTCCACACTGTGCTGGCCCCATAAAGCTTGTCTTTTCCAAATTTAAGCACTTAAAAATTTGAAGTGCTCCAATAAATTTAAATTGGCATATGCTATGCATATCAATGGGAAATTATTAGAACATTAATGCCTGGAAGCAGTGACTGAGGGCATGCAGACCAGTTCATACATTGCTATGGGATTGATTTTTAATGACTTTTTATTGATTATGTGCTTTTTAAGCTCAATACCCTTAGGTAGCCTCATACTTGTAGCTCACAGAATCCTGATCTACTCACTTTTCAAATCTACCTCTGTCTTTTTCTCTCTTCTCATTTTAGAAAGCTGGGAATGACTCTAAAGACAGTTATAAAATGTCCTAACTTGAATAATGTTTTTCCAGGGACTTGAAGTGAGTTGGCCTTCCTTTAGAGTTGCCAGAGCCAGCCATCTTGATTCAAGAATGAAGCCAAATGGTCCCCTGGCTGGAATTCATGTCCTATATTGATTCAAAAATAGGAATTTGGAGATTTTAAAAAAGTTGGATTTGCATACAAAAACAAGAGTCCAGGATGGAAGGCGGGGTAAGAGGAAAGGTGTTGGGGAAGAGAGGAAATGGGATAGAGAAAAAATTGGCAACAACCCTCAGCCATTTCTAAAAAATATCCCATCTTTGGGAAATTAAAATATGACTCTCTACTAGCTACCATATTGGATTTTGTTCCCCTAACTCATACATATTAATGAATAAACCTCACCAGAGCCCTCAAAAAAGTCCATCCATCTATCCTTCCTTCCTTCCTTCTTTCATTCTTTTTTCTTTCATAACTTCCTTCCCTCTCTCCTTCATTCCTTCCTTTTTTCTTTCCTTCTTCTTTCCTTTCTTCCTTCCCCCATTTCTTTCACATTTATCAGACATTTACTATGTTCAGAGAACTGTTCTGGTGCTAAGAGAGATGCAAAATTGAGACCAAATGTAGTCCCTGACTTTGTTGAGACTTCACTCTATTAGGGGGGTGTAACCTCTAAACATATAGGCACAATACACAACAAAGAAAAGGAATTAAAAGCAACAGGCTATAGGAAAAGTAGGGAGGAGGGCAAGGAGTCTGAGATTTTTTTTCAAATTCTATAATTCTGTGATATTTTAGATCATTAATTGATGAATGAATAAGGAAATAAGAAGGATGACATTGTAAACTTTAAATTAAATACCTTACTAAAGTCTTCTTCAGAAAAAGGTATATTTAAACTTGACAGCATGGGTGTCTAAAATTGGAGTTGGAAGTACTTTGGAGATTACCTAGTACAAAATCCTAATTTTACAGATGAGGAAACTAGGACCAAGAAAAAGGAAATGACTTTCCCAGTGTCCCTTGGTAGTAAGGAATAGAGATCCCTTAGAAGTGGTGACTTTTCTATATGCTCCTCTTTGTAGTTGACTTTATATTGATTGATGCAGACTTGTATACAACTAACTATAATATAAGGAAGAATTTGATAAATGCATTGGAGGGCAATAATTGTTATGAGATTTCAGTGGATGAAAAGATGACTTCCTGATGGGGATATGCTGGGCTGGGGATCCAGATCAAAGAATATTGTAACAATTTGCTGTTGTTAGTATTGTGAGGATTCATTGGCAAAGATATTGGGGTAGTTTGCCATCTTCTTCTCACTTTACAGATGAGAAACCAAGGCAAATAGAGGATAAGTCACTTATCCACGGTCTCACTGCTAGTAAGTATCTGAGACCAGATTTGAACTCAGGTCTCCTGATTCCAAATTCAGTGCTCTATCCACTGCACCACCTAGCTGCCCCTGTAACATATTTAGTCTATGGCTATGTCTACACATTGCAATATATCTGTTTTCAAAGTTAGAACAGGATTAGGGTTCCCCCCTTTTTTCTTTTTGATATACATGACACCAAATTAACTAGTGGGTCTTGCATTTCTCTCCAAAATGACCATTTATCTCAACAGGTTGTAGATGTAGTCCAAGGCGATTGTTTCTTCTTGCAAGCAATGCCTTGAAACAGTTAACTAAACTAAAGAATATTATCAATATTGTATCAGTCACAGATGAGAAACTACATATCAGGATCAGTGTAATTCATTCATTGGTTTATGGACACTGAGTCCTCCAGGGAGTGTCACAAATCCACTTGATGTCCCTGAGTGTTAGATTTAGCATTTGGATCTTTGATTTAGCTGAAAGATGTGTGTAAAAACTCTTGCAGGCAGACAACTCCCTACAGGCGATCCATCTATGTTGGCTTTTACGTAACAGTTATTCCAATCAAGTGTCAGCAGTAACTTAAGCTCACTAACTTGCCTCCAAATTCACATTTTTCAAATGCTAGAATGTGCATGACTAGTAGCTGGCATGAAGAACATTCCCTTGGGAGAAACTCGGACTTTTTTTTTCTTTTAAGGCTCTGAAGTAGCCACCTAAAAAGTCCCTGTTTTAGAGACAGTCAAAGTGAAATTTGGACTTTCTGATGCTCTGTTCTAGGTATGATTTACTGTCCCCTCTAACAACAGAAGTATCCAGAAAAGTATAACAGCTTTATTTCACAGCAGCCTTCCTGAAATTCTGTGCTCCCTTTGGGAACTTTGTTTAAGGTTGGGAAAACCTGTCTCCAATCAGCTCATCTTCACCGGATAGGGATGGCTGAATGGCTTCAACTTTCTAGAATTCTACTCTGTCCTTCAACAAGGAAGACTTAAGCCAGATTCCCAGTGTCTATGGAGAATTTTTTATCACCAATTGTAGGCTTCAAATCAGGGCAAGAATTGGGTCTTACCTCTCCTATATCCCCATAGCTAATTGTAATTCCTGGAACCTGGAAAATACTCAATATATGTTTACTAAATGAATGAACTAATATGTAAAGTAGAAATAAGAACATGGCATGATTCAGCTTAGTGTCCAATGGAAGGGGAAATAAGTGTAATTATCTATCACCTTAGTTGTAGAAATGAGAAAGTTGAGGTGGTAACTTCAGTCATAGGGAGTCAGTCCAGGCCAGCAGAGGGTAGTGATATTGTCCCTATTTTAAATTAGGTTTACCATTATTGTTTATAGCAGTGGAATTCTTTACTCAGAAAATGTCTCACACAATGGCTCCTACACATTTCTGAGAAAGAATTTTTTAAAGGTTTAGATAAGTCAATGAATGACAGATGTCTAAGAGTCTATTAAGGGATATTCTGCTGTTTTGGGATGTCCGCCACCTGTAAAGTTGAGCTCAAAGAGGATGATTAGTTTTCCACATATCCCTTGACATGCCCAACAAGGATAAAATACTGGATAGTAAGATTGCAGAGCTTAATCAGGATGGAGATTCTGATTATTCATATCTTCTTAAGGAGATTATTCACTGAAATTGACACTATCTTCACGGTTTTTTTTCCTATCTTAGGTAAGGGCACAAAAATATTTCTAGTTAAGGAAGCACTATAGTATAATAGAGAAAGCAGTTCAGAAGATTTGGATCCTACTTCTGACACTTAGTATGTTGTAACATTGGGACAAACATTAACTATCCTTTTTCTCAGTTTCCTTTTTTGGAAAATGTGGGGGAGATTTAGGTAATATAGCTGCCAATCTACCTGCCAGTTCTAGATTCATAGATCTGGGTTTATGATCCTCTATCCAGTAACTTAGAAATACAACAAAAACTTTTTCAGTGCCTAGGATGTGTAGCTCTTAGAATATTTCCCATGCACAAATCTCTGTGCTATTCACCAAAGGTCAAATAAATATGAGTAAGACACTTTTGCCTTAATGGGGCTTATGAATCTAATTAGAGAGACAAAACTCACACTATTGAAGAGATACTTAACAGTACTGTGTGAGCTTAGTGCCAATGGAGTCAGGAAGAGTTTATAGAATCACAAAATTTTAGAGTCAGAATCCATGACTAGAAGATAGATTCCCCTAAATTTAATTGACAAAGGGTTTGCTGACTTTTGCTGAAAAATCTCTTTCTACCAAAGGGGAATTCACCACCTTTCAAGGCAGCCTATTCTATTTTGGAATAACTATTAATTATCAGGAAGGTTTCTCATACGTCTACCCTTCATTGTGATTTTACAACTTTTGTCCATTGAACCAAGTTTTTCATTTTGGAATTGAGCATAATAAATCCAATTTTTTTTTCTAGGTGACAGACAGTCTTTCAAATATTTGGTGATTGTTAAACATTTTTCTCCCCTGAAGTTTAATATCCAGTCTCTGGGATGTGGCATGGACTTGAAATCCTTTGATAGTCTGATTACACAGCTCTGGATGCATTTTAGTTTACTAATGTTATTCCCAAAATTTAGTTACCTAGAACTAAATAAAATGTTACCAGAGATATGGTTTGATTAGGTGGGTCAGGATATCACTTACTTATTCCTGGAAGTCATGCCCATCTCAATGCAGCATAAGATTGAATTATTGTTTTTGGTAGCAATATTATGCCATTAATTCATTTTGAACTTATAGTTCACTAACCTTCTCTCTCCTCCTGCCCTGATCTTATTTAGATGAATTGTTGCTTTCGTCATCTTGTGCTTATGAAGTTAATTTTCTTAAACCTAAATCTAAAATTTTACACTTATTGCTATTAAATTTCAGAGTTTTCCTTATATGATTGCTTATAATGATGTTATAGTTAGCTAAAGCCCAGCAAAAATTAAAGGGAAAAAACAAAACTATCATTATTTGCAGATGAAATAATGGTATGCTTAGAAAATCCTAGCAAACCAATTTAAAGAACTAGATGCAATTATTAACAACTTTAGCAAAGTTGCTGGATACAAAATAAATCCACAAAATCATTAGCATTTCTATATTTTACTAATAAAATCCAGCAGCAAAAGAAAGAAAGAAAAATTCCACTTAAAATAAATGTAAACAATATAAAATACTTGGAAGTCTACCTGCCAAGACAACTCCAAGAACTATATAAACACAATTATAAAACACCTCACACAAATAAAGTTGGATCTAAACAATTGGAGAAGTATTAATTCCACATGGGTAGATTGAACCAATATAATAAAATAACAATTCTATTTAAATTAATCTATTTACTCAATGTCATACCAGTCAAAACTGTCAAAAATCATTTTATAGAGTTCCTGGAAGAACAAGAACTCAAGGATAACAGGAGAATTAATTGAAAAAAATGAAAGAAGGTTGTGTAGCTATACCTGATCTCAAACTGTATTATAAAATAGTAATTATCAAAAACAATCTGATACTGGCTAAGAAATAGAGTGGTGGATCAGTGGAATAGATTAGGTAAAAATTACATGATAATAAACTAACATAATAATCTAGTATATGATAAACCAAAGATTCAAAGCTTTTGGCACAAAAAAATCATTATTTAACAAAAACTGCTGGAAAAACTGGAAAATGGTATGGCAGAAACTAGCTGTAAACCAACATTTCACTCCATATAAGGTCAAAATGAGTACATGATTTACACATGAAGGGTGAGATAGAAAAAAATTAAAAGAGCATAGAATACTTTATTTTTCAGATTTATAGATGGGGGAAGTATTTAGGGCCAAAGAAAATAAAGAGCATACCAAAATATAAAATTGATTATATAAAATTTAAAAAAGGTTTTGCACAAACAAAACCAATGCAACCAAAATAATAAAAAAGCAGAAAACTGGGTGAAAATCTTGCAACAAATATCTCTGATAAAGATATCATTTCTCAAATATATAGAGAACTGAGTGAGATTTATAAAAATACTAGTCACTACTCAATTGACAAATAGTCAAAGAATACAAACAGTCACTTTTCAGACAAGAAATCAAATCAAATCTATCGCAAAAAGGCTCTAAATCATTGTTGATAAGAGAAATGCAAATTAAAACAACTCTGAGGAACCATTTACACCTATCAGAGTGGTGATATGACAAATAATATAACAAAAAGTAAAGAAAAATTTTGGATGTTGGAGGGGATATGGGAAAACTGGGATACTAATGCATTGTTAGTGGAGTTGTGAATTGATCCAATCATTCTGGAGAGCAATTTGGAACTATGCCCAAAGGGCTATAAAAACTATGCATACCCTTTGATCCAGCAATACCACCACTAAATCTTTATCCCAAAGACATTTAAAAATGTGTGGGAAGGACATATATTGTACAAATATATGTACATATAAATTGCTAATATTTATATATCACAAAAAAATTGTGATGGCCAAAAATTGGAAATCAAAAGGATGCCCATCAATTAGGATATGACTAAACAAGCTGTGATATAATATTATAATGAGATATTATTGGGCTATAAGAAATGACCAGCAGGATGATTTCAGAAAAACCTGGAAAGGTTTACATGAACTGATGCATAGTGAACAAAACCAGAAGAACATTATACACAGTAATAACAATATTGTTTGATGAAGAATTGTGAGTGACTCAGCTATTCTCATTACTAAATTGATCTAAGACAATCTCAAAGAACTAATGATGAAGCATATTACCTGCCTCCAGAGGGGGAAAAATGATATTGATTGAAGAATAAATCATGTTATTTCTCACTTTTTCATTTTTTCTTGTATTTGAGTCTTCTTGTACAAAATGACTAAATGGACATGTTTATATAACTGCATATGTATAACCTATATCTGATTGCTTACTGTCTTCGGGGAGAAGGTTAAGGGATGGAGAAAGGGATAGAATTTGGAAGTCAAAACTTTAAATAAAAATGCTAAAAGATTGTTGTGGGGGGAATCCATTGAATCTTCCATGACTTGTTCTTCACGAAGCCATGCTTTGTGACCTTCACTTCCTTTTCTGAATACACACTGATAATATATCCTGATATCTAAATCTGGTAAAGAATAAAACACAAAAGGAAAATAAAAACCAATATTATTTAAAATTGGCTCAAAATTTTTAAATAAATCTTCTCAAACTACAGAAATTTAACCCCCCCCCAAATTCATCATGACTAAGTGGAATTTATATTAGGGATGCACGGGTGGTTCAACATTAGGAAAACAATCAACCTGAGCAGTCATATTAAAAACCAAAGCATCTAAAACCACATGATCATCTAAAGAGATTCAGAAAAAAACCTTTCAAAAATATAGTGCCTTTTTTTCTTGCTAATGTATTAGAAAATATAGACAGAGAGGGACCTCCGTTAAATATCATAAAAGACATCTTTCTAAAATCAAAAACATGTATTATTTGAAATAGGGATACACTAGAAATATTTCAATAAACATAAGGGTGATGCAAAGATTTTTTTCTTCCTGTTATTTTATATGGTTTTGAAAATGCTAGGAAAAGCAATAGGACAAGAGAAAGAGGAGTTAAGGCTGTCTCTATTTGCTGATAACTTGATAGTGTATGTGGAACATATTAAGCAATCAGTAGATATACTAATTGAAACAACAGCATCAGCAAAGTTACAAGCTACAAATGATCCAAAACACACAAAAGATTTGCATATATTCAATTACAAAATAGTCCTTAAAGAAAAAAAGAACAACTAAAATAATTGCAGGAATATTTAGTGCTCATGACTAGACCAAGCCAATATAACAAAAATTACAATGCTACTAAAGTTAATTTACACTTTTAATGTGATACTAATCAAATTACCAACAAGATACTTTAGAGTATTTGATAAAATAATAATAAAATTCATTTGAGAAAACAAAAGATCTAGAATATTAGAGGAAGTGATAAAAAAAATAAGGATGAAAGCAGAATAGCACTTCTAGACTTTAAAGTATATTATAAAGCAGCAGTCTTCAAAACCATCTGTTATTCTAAAAAACAGAGATAGATCAATGGAATAGGCTAGACAATGGAGAAATAGAAACAATGAAATTCAATAACCCACTCTTTGATAAAGTGGAAAACATAAATTACCTAGGGAAAAAATCATCTTATTTGATTAAAAAACAAACAAACAAACAAAACTTCTGGGAAAACTGGTAAGCAGTACAGCAGAAATTAGGCTTAGACTTTACAATATATTCCACAATATGTTATAAATGAATATGCAAGATCATTCATTTTTTAAAAATGAAGTAGAGCATATACCTCTCATAGCTTTGGGTAAGAGATATTTCCTTAACCAAACAAGAGATAGAGATAATTATAGAAGATAAAATAGATAACTGATTATATGTAACTGAAAAGCTTCTGAACAAATAACATTAATGCACCTAGGCAAAGAAGGGAAGTAGTTGAAAAAAAATCTTTGATTTCAAATTTTTTGAGTAAGTCTTTAGTATACGTGTATATATGTGTAATTGTTTCCAATAATCATTTCCCAATAGATAAGTCAAAGAATATTAAACAAACAATTCTCAAAATATTTGCAAATTATTCCCACCCATGAAAGAATGATCAAACTTGCTAATAATAAGAGCAAATCAAACAAATCCTGAAGTTTCATCCCACACCCTGAAAATTGGCAAAGGTCACACACAAAAAAAATGGCAATAGCCAATGCTGGAAGAGTCATTGAATGGTGATAAAGTTGTGATATGGTACACCATTTTGAGGAGCAATTTTAAATTATGCAAAGTGATTAAAATATGTATAATCTTTGAGCCAGAAACCATTACTGGGCTTATACCCCAAGGAAGCCAGATAAAAAGAAAGTCTCCATATATTCTAAAATATTTATAGATATGCTTTGTGGGATGACATAGAATTGGAAACAAAATAAATGCTCATCAATTGGGGAAAGGCTAAACCAAGTATGGTTCCCGGATATATTGGACTGTTAGTATTCTGTAAGAAATAGTATATGTATTGAATACAGAGAACTATGGAAAGAGTTGTATGAACTGATGTGAAGTAAATAGAGATAAGACAACTATGCATACAATAGCTACAACAATATAAATGGAAAGTACACACACAAACACACACATATACATGAATGCATAAAGAGCAATCAGGATTTGAATGAAGAGCTATGATGCCATATCCCAACTCACCCCTTCATGGAAGTAGGACAGCCACAGATGCTAATGGTTTTCAACTTTTTCAATGTATCAATCATGCTAACTTATTTTTCTCCTTTAAAAATGCTATTTATCATATTGGATGACTCTCTGAGAGGGAGAGGGATGCTTGGGTTAACTATAAGATAAAAAACAAAAAACAACAATTAAAGCTTATTTTTTAAATGGTATTCCTAGAATTTTAACAGGAGCCAAGACCTAATCATTGTAGATTTTATTCTCTTTCTTTTTTATTGGAAAGCCATTATCTCAAAGACCTTGACTGCTTGCTATTTTCTTTGTATAGCAGGTGAAGCCATGAACTCTCCATGTCTTATTACAGTCTCTATTTGAAAACTCTTGTTTTCCCTAGGGCAATTAGGTGGCATAGTAGATAATGCACTGGACCTGGAGTCCAGAATACCTGAGTACAAATTGAATCTCAGATCTTACTTGCTATGTGGCTCTGGGTAAGTCACTAGATCCTGTTTGCCTCGGCTATCTCATCTATAAAATGAACTGGAGAAGAAAATGGAGAACCATTCCAGTACTTTTGCCAAGAACATCCCAAAATAGGATCATGAAGAGTCAGTCATGGCTTAAATAACTGAAAAATAACAATGTTTCCTCCAAGACCAATAGTAGTTGCTCCACAACCACATTCACCAATTCTTTCAGCCCAAGGATATTTTACATCTGGATCATGTGATTTGGATATATCGAATGCAACTTCTTATGTTATCTACTGGTTTCTTTTGGATCGGCAACTTCCTGTTTGGCCATACTTGTTTTTGAAATTTGTACTTAGTAAAATACATATTTGTTTTGTAATTTCCTATCCCCAAATAGTTCTCTTGAGCATAGAAAACAGAAACAAAGTAAGAATTGAGCAGTCTGCTCTCTTTCCATCTTAGTTCTCATCATCTCATCCACTCAGAAGTTTTATTCCTTCTTTGGTCTTCCTTTTCCCCTACATGGAATTTTTTTTAAAAAAGATCCTTTTTGTTGAATTTAACTTTCACCATCTTTAACTCATTCTGAGCTTTAGCACTCTGAGTATGATTCTTAGAGGACCATGTCACTGTTTTCTATTCATTCCCTGATATCTTATCCTTGCTTAAAATCCAAGTTAGTTAGTGAATTCTCTCTGCATCTACATAATTTTTTGTAGACAATTCCTTTGGTTTTTTTACATGTCAAGATTTTTTTCTCTTTGTTTCTTCAGAATTTGATTCTTTAAAGTTTACCCTCCTTCCTGGGCATTGACTTTCTCTGTAGAATTTTAATCCATGAGATTACGGCTCTCCTTCCACTGAATCCTCTTCCAAAATCCGTGCTGGGGATCAGGTTGAAGTAGCCAGAAACCAAAGTTTCTCAAAGAAGGTAGAATTTGATCCGAATTTCTAATAGGGTAAATTTCAGATAAGTTCAAAGGTATTCCAGGGAGTGAGAAGGATATGTCTAGTTATTAAGAAAGGAAAGTGTAAGATGTTCAGAGGAGAAGTGAAGAAGTCAGTCAGACTATATAGGGAAACTTAAATAGGGGTATGATAGGAGAGGAGATCGGAAATACAGTTTAGAATCAGATCATCGAGCACCTTGAATACTAAGAGAAGTTTGGTATATTGTTTTTTTCCTGTGGGATATAACTTTCCTAAAATGAAGGTCTGAACATGTCACTCACTCAATAAACTCCAGTGGCTCTCTTTCCCCTCTAGGAACAATTAAAAACTTCATTGTTTGGCATATAAAAACTTTCACAAATTTACTCCAGTCTTTCTAAACTCATTCCTCTACTGGGCAATCCAATTAGAAGAACCTTCTTACTTCTCCTCATATATAACCCATCTTCCATATCCATGTCTTTCCACAGGCTGTCCCCCATGCCTGGAATTCACTGCTTCCTCACCTATGCCTCTTAGATCTCCTGGTTTTCTTTCTCATTGTCCTAGGCACCAGAGGTTAGAAAGAGAAAAGGAAATAATACTTGCTCTCATGGAGTTTATTTTCCATCAGGAGAACTAGCATTTATGTACATAAATACAGCAAAGTTTAAAGGGTCTAGGTCAATCATACTTACCTATTTCCTCTCAGCTTACTACTTGACTCATTTAAATGTTTTAAAATTATCTTAGGCTCTAAAAGAATCCGAGTATAACTATATATTCTCTTATTAATCACTCCAATTCTGACTTATTTATTAATTAATCACATAACTTCAATGACTATACCAATTTATATGTGTTTTATTTAATATACTGGAGATATAATAGTTATACAATTACTCTCTCTCTCTCTCTCTCTCTCTCTCTCTCTCTCTCTCTCTCTCTATATATATATATATATATATATATATATATATATATACACCTTAATGTCCCAAGATTAAACATTGAAGTTACAGAATATGCAATTAATTAACAATGAAATCAATAATAAGACAAATACATAAATAATTATTTGCAATATTTTAGCTGTGAAAATAATCACAACTAGAGTCATCTTCAACTGTCACTATAATAGCAGATGACTTCCCTTTACTTCTGAGAACACAATATTATACCATTTAGCTCCTTTGGGATAACAAATGAAATCTTTTTGTAAGAATTTTCTTTACAAAATAAAGGTTTAAACAGTCCCATTAGGAAGGAAAAAAAACAACCTCTTTACTCTCTTCCTTTCTGTCTTCAGTTTCTCTATAACCATGATGGTAAAACAGTATCTTCAGTTTTTCTCAAACCAGTGCTCTTTACAGTTTTTCCTAACTATCAGTTAAAATTTCCATTTCTACAATACTGTATCTAGCTCTTAAAGATGTACTAACAGTATCTGCTGTCTCTTTAGGAGAACCTAGTAAAAGATGTTACATAGGTATTTATAAAAGACAAACTTTTTTTAAGGAGTAAAGAGAGTGATGATCAATAAAGGTTTCATGTTTCTACATGTCCCAACTATTTTTATGTGAAGTCTTTCCTGATGTCCCACCCAATACTAATATCATTTCTCATCCATTCCCCCCCAAATTTATCCTGTATTTTGGAATATGCTAAGCTTATATATGTATGTATTATTTCTCTTATTGGATGTTAGCTTCCTGAGGATGATGGCTATTTCATTTTTGCCTTTTTAATCTCAGAGCCTAATATAATGCCTATTATATAGTTGATCCTCAATAATTGCATGTTGATAGATATTATTTTGAAATTTGTTACCCTTTATTTCATGTCAGTTAAATTATTTAAATGCCTATTCTGAAGCCTATCATTGCCTATAAAAGAGTTAGGTGGCCATTTATGGGCAGGAGAAAGGAAAAAAAAAACCTGATTTATAGCCAGGATCTCTTTCTTTTGCTCCTAGAACTTTGAAACATATTTCAAATTTGAGGTCTTCTTCACCTCCCTGGGACTAGGGAATCTATAGGGATGGCACATATGTGTTGGCTCCTTCCTTCTCCAATTTTTTGAAGAGCTTTGGCCCAAAGCTATGAAATTTGGGAAGTTTCCTCTCCAGCATTTGGTATGGAATTATTACCAAATGCTAGCAAGGAATCCAGCCAGATAATGAATATCAGTTAAGACCAAAACCCTTAAACAACGTAATATTTATAATAAAAACACACATACACACATGCACACACATGCCAGTGTGATGCTGCAGGGTGATGGGGCCCAGCTGCCAAGTCACAGCAGCTAAGAACCCTGGGTAAGAAGCCCCAAGCCAGGCAATAGCTTGCTTTAAAGCTACAGATAGCTGTAAGGAGGCAGGTGCAGTCATTCCATTTCTGGAAGGAGGAGGCAGCCATCTTCTCTTTTGCTCCGCCTTGTCTTGAGGTAATACCCTCCTATCCCAGGGTGTATTAGATTAAGTGTCAGAAGACGTGGGTCCTACAAGAACTTGGCAGAATCACTTTTGTCTATTGCCTTTGTTTTCTCATTGATAACATGAGAAATGCTACACCTTTCCCTAGCATGACCATACTGGCCAACTGCATTGGATGATGCTGAAGGGAAATTTCATCCAGAGGTATAATGACTGAGAATTCCAGGTTTGGGATGAGACAGAGAAAGAGGAAGAGAAAGGGAGGGAGAGGGAGAAGGAGAAAAAGAAAGAGACAGAGACAGAGAACAGAGAGGGAGAGAGGGAGAGGGAGAGGCAGAGAGAGGGGGGAGGGAAAGAGAGAGAGAAAGGAAAGGGAGGGAGGGAGAGAGAAGGGGAGAGGAAGGGAGGGAAAAGGAGAGGGAGAGAGGAGGAAGAAGAGGAGGAGGAGGAGGAGGAAAGGAGAGAGGGAAGGGCAGGAAAAAGAAATTCAGAAGCAAGACAGTGTTAGAGCTACCATGTTGAAATTGAATTATTAAAAAAAAGCCATATACATACAAACTGTATGTGGAGGGGATTTACAATTTAATATGCAATCTTCTTTTTCTGTTCTTTGTATGAAGAAGTGTTCGTATTTATCAAGTTCATGATAATAAAAAGAGAAAAAACTAAAGAGAACAGGCACAGAACAAGCACCTGGTTATGGGAGAGAAGAAAGGAGATACCAGGGGGCAGGGCAGACAGCAACTGAATAGTAGTAGATGGTGTCAGGGCCAGACTTTGATGAAAATAGTATATTGATCAAACTCTGAATTTCCTCTCTACAAAGCATTTATAACTAGAAGTATTTTTTATTACCAGAGGACATGGATTAGGGAAAATAGTTGAGTATCTTTAGCTTCCCTTCTACATTGCCTTCCCCTTTACATTGCTTTAGGAGTACAGTAGACAATCAGATCTTCTAGAGCCTTAACAGTATTTTTTATTCATTCATTCATTCATTCAATGAACTGACTTCATACAATCTCTAGCCATGTACTGTAGGGCATTCTAGGGGAATTAAGAGTGTTCTTACCACCAGAAAACTTTTGACCTAATAGAGAAGAAAAGGCATGTATATAAATAATTGTAACCCAAGACAGAATGTGATAAATGCCATTAAAGATACCTGACAAAGGGAACTTATAGTATACTGTTTATATATAACATTTTCCCTCCAATAATTTTATCAACTCCTATAGGCAGGGATCCCTGTCTTAGATTGAATGTATATCACAAAGCCCATCACAGGCTTAGACCCACAATGAGTATTCAAAAATTTTTGTTGAGTGAATGGATGGATAGGATTTTTGTAGGTATTTAAAATTTAGCATGTCCAAAACAGAATTTGTTTCTCCCCTAACATCTTTCTTTTTTCTAAATTACTGTTGGGGAAGCTAAAAATTTTCCAGACTCAAAACTGTTATCATTCTCTATTTCTTCCTCCCTTCCTTCCTCCCTTCCTCCTTCTCTCCCTTTCTTCCTTTCTCTCTCCCTCCTTTCCTTCCTTCTCCCTTCCTATCTCTTTCCCTCCCTCCTTCCCTCCCTCCCTCCCTTCCTTCCTTCCTTCCTTCCTTCCTTCCTTCCTTCCTTCCTTCCTTCCTTCCTTCCTTCCTTCTTTCTCCTCTTCCTCCTTCTCTCCCTTTCTTCCTTCTCCCTCCCTCCCTTCCTTCTTTCCATCCTTCCTTCCTTCCTTCCCTCCCTCCTTTCTTCCTTCTTTCTCCTCTTCCTCCTTCTCTTTCTCCTTTTTTTTTTTTTTGCTAATTCCATTAGAATGTAAGATTCTTGAGGGGAAAGACTGTTCTTGCCATTTTTTATATCAATGTCTAGTACCTAATAAACACCAATGAACACTTATTTATTGATTGACTGGCTGATTAATCACTAGATCTTTGGTATGGTTTGTCAGGCTATTACTATAACACTTCTCAAAGATCTGCTGAGCATCAAGATCAAATGAGCCATAAAACAAAGTATGTTCATCAAAGGTATCTTGAGCATAGTTATATATAAGAAAGAGGAACTCCTTGTTGATAACAAGGTTTTCCAGATGTTCCTATGCATGTACTAAGTGTTTCAGATGCAATGCTATCCCAATTATGACAACCATTTTAGTAGGGAGCCCATGAATTAGTTCACCTATATATAAAGTATATCTTAAAAGGACACTAAGGCAGAGAGAGACAGAAAGGCAATAAGAGTTGAATAGAAATATAAATTTAAAAGTTGAAAAGACTTTAGAAATCACCTAGAAAAAAATCTGTTTTCACAGAAGGGAAAACTGAGGTCCAGAGAAGTTAAGTAATTCTGTCCAAAGTCATAAAAAAAAAAGTGATAGAATCAGGATTTGAACACCAAATTCCATTATTCTTTCCATTGTCTCATACTGCTTCTCTCTGCTGGTAGACCAGGTAGACATTTAATAACTCTCAAGTTTCTTTTTTACCTAAAGGGCCCTATATTTTTGATACCATTGTTCTCCTTGGGAAGCTGTGACTGTGAATCAAGGAATTTCAGTCTCCAAAAAAATCAAATCTATCAAAGATGACGGGAAGATTTGTGGTGAACTGCTCCACATTGTCAACAATGACTTAGTTATAAGAGTGTAATCAACCATGTGGTCATAGAACCATTGAAGCAGCATTTTCCAACTGCTGTCTTCTTCATTCTCTTAAATGTCTTTGAATGAGTCACTATTCTCTGTTTGCCTCAGTTTCCTTAATTGAAAAATGGGATATTAATGGCATCTACCTCACAGAATTGTTGTGAAGATTAAATGAAATATTTGTAAAACACAATGTCTGGCACCTAATAGGTACTATAACGAATGCTTATTTTTCTTTCTTCCCCTAGAGAAAGGTCCTCAACAGAACCTCCCTATATTGAGGAAATCATAAATCTGATCAAAAATACATTTTACAAAATTTTACCCTGAGACTGTCGTCCCTGAGGTGACCCATAAATTTTGTATCATAAAATCCTAGATCTTGAGCAGAATGAAATCTCAAAGATTATCTAGTTAACCCTCATATTTAACAGATGAAGAAAAAAGAGCAAGAGAAGGGAAGAAATTTATGTATTTAAGATCTCCCAAGCAATAAACAACAGAGGAAAATTTTGAACCCAGAGTCAGAGCTTCTTCTATTATATCCTAGTGACTCTGAAACAGGATTCTTTCAGAAAATGGTGGAGGAGAAAAGTAGAAATAAACACTGAGTCTTACAATGCATTTATTTTGCATGTTACATTCTAGCTCTTTAACCATGAATGGGTTTTAACCTTGTCAGAGGTCCCAGCCTTCAAAGCCATCATGTTCTCTTTTATTTGACTGGGAGTTTGATACCATAGGATAGGAGACACACCTTCCATTCCATGAAAGACCTGGATCTCTTTATATCTGCCACTAAACAACAAGCTAGTTTGAAAGGCAGGTCTGTGGGGACTTACCAGCCTGATATGCCAAAACAACACAATGCAACACACAAAGATGCACTAGACTTAAAAGAAAGTTTTAGGTGAATGTCGTATCAAGTGATAGTCGCAGACCACAGCGCCTTACCAGCGCCCTGGCAGCTGCTCTTAAGGCAGTTTTGTTAGTCAAACTGCATTCAGCAGAGCATAACAATAGCATGGTTTTTAAAAACTGCTCTCCAATGTGGGGCAGCTGATTAGGAAGGCCGGGAAATTAGTCTTTCCTTGAATTAGCAACAGTGTTTCCACCAATCCCGATGAGTTGCCAACTTGATTTTTCCTATGCATTTGTGCAATGATGAGCCAGTAATTCATAAAAGGAACCCTCCCACCCAATCAAACATTCCACAGAGACTTTAGAACAGATACAAAGGGCAAATGTGATTCCAGATTAAAATGTTGCAACAAAATAAAGTTTGAAATGCTAAATGTGTGAGCTACAAATGCACACTGTGAATAAACTAAAAGATAAAAAAAAATACCATCCTTGGATTTTAATAAGTTCTCAGTTCAGCATGAATGGGAAAGCCATTTGGGACAAAGACTATTTTGAGTATCTGGAAGAGGTAATGAATGCATTCTGATTTTGAGTTTGGAGTCTAGCCATTTCAGGCCCACAAACTCACATCTGATATTCTAAACATTTAACCAACATGAAATGCATTGAAATCTGTGTATGGTTTTCTATATTTATGTCAAATTTGAGTAGATATAAGAGTGAAAGAGAATCATTCACAGGGAGTGTGTGAATTGTAAAGAATATAGAAAATTCCCCACAGTGCCTTCTGCTTAAAAGGTACACGTGTTTGCTGAATGAATGGAGAAAAAATGAATGAAAGAATGGAATGAGGCAAGAATTTTTTCTTTGGCCCAAGGTCAGGGGTGAAGTAGTCAGTCTAGGATAGGAACTCTGGGCTAGCAATAAAAAGAGCCAATTCTCATCCTAGTCTTGCCATTAAGTAGCTATGAAACTATGGGCAAATTCCTTCTCCTTCTTTTACCTCAGTTCTTTCATCTTTTCATCTAAATGAGGGATATAAAGTGACTTCCAAGGACCTATTTATGTTTCTTTTTGACGTTCTGTAATAGTCTCTAGTCTTTGATTTTGCCTCCCTTTTCTAAATGTTATTATGTAGCGTCATCCCACAATCAGTCAGTCAACAAGTATTTAATAAGCCACTTCTATACTCCAAACTTTATATCAGGCAGTGGGCATACAAAGGCAAAAATGGAACTGTCATTGACTTGAAGATACATGATATATTAGTAGAGCCACAAATACACATGAATTTATATACAACATATAAAAAAGGGAATCCAAGACAATTCAAGACCCTATAGGAGTCACAAAGAGGTAGGAGATCAGAAAGGGTTTCATGAGGAAGGTTGTATCCCACCTGAATTTTGAAGGAAATTTGAGATTCTCTGTCATACTGTGTAGTAAATACCCCAAAGCAATGAGTATGTGGATTGGGCTAAGAAATGATAACAATGATAATAACTAGCATGGGTAGTAAGTGGCAGAGGTGGGATTCTAATTTCATCTTCAAATATAGTATTCTTTCTACTAAAACAAAAATACTACATATTTTCCCAAGTACAATCAAGCCTATTTCCTTTCTTTTACTAAATTTTAGGCCCAGGGATAATGCCCATCAACATATGTTGATGAACTTACTCAAAAGATTGTCCATACAACTCCATGCCAAATTCTGTACAAAAGGTATTCTTTATCCATTTAGTTTTTCTTCTATGGTTCTCTTTTATCTCTTAAGTGGTCCTGGATTTCAATTAATGTTTCTTGAAATGAGTCAAAATCACTACAAATCAGTCAAATGAATTCAATTGTTCTCCTCCAAACTCTTTCTTAACATCCTAAGCACCTTCCTTTCCTGGATTCCCAATTAGATTAAAAGGTAGTGCCATTGTCTCAATTATCTGAGCTTAAAATTTGGAGTCTTTGATTTTTCCTTTTCAGTCTTCCTCTAGAATATAAATTCCTTAAAGTTAGGTACTGTTTTGGGGGTTTGTCTTTGTAGCTTCAGTTCCCAACACACTGTATGGTATATAATTATTATTTAGTAATTTTTTAGTTGTTTCCAACGCTTCATGATTCCTTTGGTGTTTTCATGACAAAAAATATGGGAGTGGTTTGCTGCTTCTTTCTCCAGCTTATTTTAGAGAGGAGGAAATAACAGGAATAATTTGTGCAGGATCATGGATTTGAACCCGGGAAGAGCACTCTATCCATTGCTCTACCTAACTGCTCAATTATTATTGGTGCTTAATTAAAGTAGGCAGTGGAAAGACTTCTGGATTTGGAGTGATTGGGACAAAGTTCAAAGCACTTATTTATCCCCACTTGTTTATTCCTTGTGACATCTTGGACAAGTTATTTTTTTCTGAGTCTCAAATTTTTCCTCATACATAAACTGTGAGAGGGTTGGACTGGATTAAATATAAGATCTCTTTCAACTCCAAATTTATGAGCCTATATTCATATCACATCTGTGCTCAAAACATTTCAGTGTTCTTATATTGCCTATAGGATAAAGTAAGAGAACCATGAGAAAGTTTTCGTCTCTAAAACGAGTGGATTGAACAAGTTGATCTTGAAGTCCCTTTAAGCTGTAGATCCTACATGATCTTTTGTAATCAAGGATTATATCATATGCACATGTAGCAAAATTGAACAGACTTTTTTTTTTTGGTGTCATCCTGCCTAATAGCCTGGAAATTTGTGGCATATGATTATAAACTTTACAAGAATTAGTTTAAGAACCTGATCATATTTAGACAGAAGAAAGGTTGATCTAATAGTTCCCCAGATACTTAAAAGACAATCATTTGGTAAAAGTATTAGATCTCTGAAGTTTGGCTGCAAAGGGAAGAAACAGAAGTAATAGATGGAAGATAATAAAGAGGGAGGTTTAAGCTCAATCAAAGGAAAATCTTCCTAACAATTAGAGATGAACAAAAAACCAGAATGGGCAACCTTAGCAAGGGAGTGTGTTTTTCAGCAGTGAGGGTCTTAAGCAAAGACTGATGAACACTTGCTGGATAGATGTAAGAGAGAGGATTGTCATTCAAGTGAGGATTGGGTCAGGTGACCTTCAAAATCTGCTATTCTGCTATTCTGTATTTTGAGATTGAGACATATGCCTGGCTACCTGCTTTCCTGCAATGTGACATGTCTTGCTTTCCAGTATCTTGAACAAACAAGAGCAAAAGGAGAATCTGGGGGTTTGTAAAAGACCCCAGGGAGATGTCACTCTGAATAGAAGTGGCTAGAGTCAGGCTACTGAGGGTTTGTGCCATAACTTTCATGTTAATTAATCACAGTATCTCTGCATTTGCAAAGAAAAAATTTGCCTGAAAGGTTATAGAGCTCATTATTTACTCAAGTGACTGAAAGTCTCTGGAGGGGTTACTGCCAGGCTCTCAGGTGAGATGTGTTCCTTATTGCTTAAATGGGCATTTATCACCTGATAAAGTCATTGTCTGAGACCTTTGGACCGATCCTTGTCTATAAACCAAAAAGCAGATGGATAACATTTTGTTTTGGAAAATCATATCTACCAGAAATTTGGTCTCTTTTTAATGTTATCATGGACTTGGGAAGCTTCATTTCTGCCTTTTCCAGGGTCAAATCCCTGAGGTAAAACTGTTGGGAATCAAAGGGGCAGGTCAGGACTGAGTGGCTTGTGTTAGACATATTTATAACACATGGTATGAGTATTTAAGCTATAAAAGTCTTTAAGAAAATGAGCTACTGAATATGCACAGGAGCTGCTTTTCATGACTGAATATCTTAATTGTTTCAATTTGTATTCTCAAAAGTTCCCAAAGTTTAAAACATATTAGAGGCTATTTAATATCACTCCTTTTCCATGTGTTTTCCTGAGCTCTGCAAAGGCAGTCTAAATCCATGTCTTTTTTTTCACTGACATCACTTCAAAATGGACCATCACAATCTATCTTGAGATTCATGGTTCACTGGACAGGTGTGTGATGAGAATGATAGCTTGATATTCTCTTGCTTTAAACATTGTCATGGAAATTACTTTGCATGAATTTTACATTTAATTTTCAATGCTTTCTCCTCCCCTCCTCCACCAAAATAAGCTCCTTGAAGGCAGAGACTGCTTATTTTTCCATTGCCTAAAATACATAGAGTAAACAGTTAATAAATCCTTGCTGAATCAATGAATCATGAAAGTAAAGTCAAGTACACATTGTACTTACATGAAACAGTGTTTCAGTGGTCTTAGATTATCCTTGAAGTTGAGGTGGGTATACTCAATGGACTGCCCAATTAACTCCATGTCATACTCCGGACAATAGACATTCTTCATTGTTTTGACTTTTTTTTTTTGCTTTAAGCAGTCTTCACATAGGAAAAGAGGTACTTCCAAAACAGATAAATTCAGGACTTATTAATATAATGAGTTATTTGCTTTATTAAGTGATTTTCTTCTGGGTTCTCTTACAATCATTTCCTCTAGTGCATTTAAAATGGAATTTGTCAAAGATTGAAGTTAGACCTCGCTTGAGGCAACATGGCATAGTGGAAAAAGCACTGTATTTAAAATGATAAAATCTGGGTTCAAATTCTGAGTACCAATTACTATCTATGGGCCTTGAGCCAGTATCTCTCTTCTCTCTGGGTCTCAATTTTCTTATTTGTAGAATGATTAGATGATCTCAGCTATCTCTTCCAATTCTTAATCCTGTGATCTTTTCTCCCACCAAGCACAGGAATTTTGAAGAGGAAGGTACACCTATGGCTTTAAAGACAGATTCCCCACTGGCTAGGTCACCCTCTTCAATCTTGAGCTGCGTTTGAAATTTTCAGCCCCAATTTTTCAGAAAAATTTCACCACTCTCACTATTCTATTTCATGCCATTTGAAACTAGGTATTCTCTTTTTTCCCATCTCTCAACCATCCTGATCTCTGGTCCTGCTTCTGCTATTTCAACAACAGTACACCTAAAGACAAAATACAGTTGACCCATGGGGGCCCCAAAAGTATCCTTTGCTTCTCTTCTTCCATTACCTCCATGCTGGTCAAAAGTGAAATGGTTGTGCTTAAAAAAAGTCTTAGCTTTGGATTATGAATATGAAGGGAATGAAAAGAGTAACAGGAGAATCACGGTCCTCTTAGTTTGTCATAGGTTTTGATTTTGTATGTTATCCAGATATTAACAGAAGGTATTTCCCCTGGCTTGTTTCCTCATAGAGATGGCCAGGTGCAGTTAGTTCTATATCCAAATTTTGGCAGAAAATGGGTAAAATGACATAAAATGAGTATAATGTCCTACAGTGCTCTGCTTAGGACAAAGGGGACACTCCCAGGTATACATAGGCTTCTGGACTATGTGAGGCACAAGATCTTCTTGGGCATCTCTACCAATAAATAGGGAGAATCAGCTTTTTTCTTAATTACTATCAGCACCTGGTTCATAGTGTTTTTCTCCATTGATCCACTTTCCATTATGTTTAAGCCTGCCAAATACATGTATTCCTAACCCCTCTAGCAAACTTAATTTTTAATTCCTTAGCCTCTTCAATGATTCCATTCTCTATTACACTGTAGCCACACAATAAGATGGTCTTGCTTTGAACTAATCATGTCTCAGAATTGTACCACCTCCAGATTCCTGAATCCTAATATTCTATTTTCTAAGCAGAGCCATATATGTTTCCATTTCTCTCATTCTTTTATACACACTAGCCATTTCCTTGCTCTGTATTATCTCCTCCTATCTCTTGACCTCTCTCTTTGTTTTAGCTTGTCTCCTCTTCTCTGGCTTCACTCCTCTCTTTACACAGCCTTGAATCTGTGATTGGCCATTTTAATGTTTTACTAGCTGCTATTTTGCCTACATACTTCCTTCATTTTCTTGAAATTTTGAATTTCTGCCTGTTATTTAAATCCCAATGGAAATGCTGCCTCTGCTGAAAAGTTTTCTCCACTTCTCCCAGTGGTTAAAGACTTCCTCCTGTAGGACTTCAACGTGTTTTTCACCTCTATAATGTATTCATTTTGTAATATTATATATCATATCTTAATGTTGATGTCTTTGCCACATAATAGGCAGACTGTAAGGTCTATGAGAATAGGGTCTAGATATTATATAAATGTTTTGTTTCAACCCAAGTCCTACCACAGCACTTTATATACAGTAATCATTTAAATATTTGCCATATTATTTTGAATAGATGACAGAGGAGAAAGAAAATTGAAATTCATTTAAGTTCTTAATAGGGGGCAGGGATAAAACTTACGCAAAATGGAGAAGTAGGTCAGATTTAGTGCAAATCCCTCATCCCCCACCCATATTTCCTTTATGTTTTCAAGTTTCTCCCTCACCTCCTTTTTTTTTGTTCATGTTTTTTCCCTTTCCAATTCTCTAATAGATCCTGTTAGTAGGAAAAATAAATTCATTCATTTGGAGTTGTAAATAGCCAATAAGACGGACTTATGTGAGAAAGAAAGGTATTTTTATTATCTCAGGTGATGAGAGACTTTAAGCTGAAGGGATGAGTTTTTAATTCTATAATTTCAAAAACCAATAAGCAGACTATAGGAGGAAAAGATTATTTTTGTTCAATATAGCTATCCCTAAAGTTAATGTATGTCAGCAGTATTTGATCTATTCATTCCTGGGATATATAGAGGTCTTCCCTTCTTGGGAGACTTTCTTTCCTAGTCTTTCCTCCCTGATGTCCCCTATCAAATTCATTCTTTGAGTGACCTAATATCTACTTCCCCCACTTCTAAAACATGTGAGAGAAGAGAAAAAGAAGAGTTGAGAGCAGCACAGAAAGTAGAATAGAGGCTACAAAAATGAAGAAAGAATGGAGTATCAGAGAGTATGTGTACAAAGTTCTGAGACTCACTGTTTAACATAAATACAGAGTTAAAGGAAATAGAATCTCTAAGGAGAGGACATTCAGATCAACCCTCTTCATTTTGCAGATGAGAACTCAGAACCTAAAGATGAGAAGTAATGCACCAAAGTCATTAAGATTGCAAGTAGCAAAACTGGGATTTGAACCTGATATACTTTCAGTCAAAATCTAATGTTCTCTCCAAAATTTATATATGCAAATAAAAATGGTCTTTCAAAGTAGTCCCTAAATAATGTTTCCACTTCTTCATATATTTTTGGAACTCCTTTCTGGGGAGAGACATCAATAATAAATTTCTGAGCTAAATAAACATATCAGTTTCATTATTTTATAGTCACACCCCAAACTGCATTACCTAGATTGAGATCCTACTGTCTTCTCCATATTTGACTCCTACTTTTGACTGTTTAGGAAAAAATTCTTAGAAGAGGAAGATTTCCTATCATCCAAAATATTTAATAGAATTTGAGTAAGGCTTTAAAGGCAATTTCCAAAGGGCAAATCCCCAACAGGTTCTGATCAATAATTATGTGTGTAGCTTACCACAGCCTAACTCCAAGGAAATAATTTTAAAGAAAATGGTATTTATTTTAGTGTATACATTTTTGATCCATTTGCTGAGATCTCAGTCAAATGGCTTTCTTGTCCTTTTATAGGCTTGTGAAAAAGCAAATGGGAGAAGAGGACATTTTGATTATATGGAGATTAGAATAGATGCTGATAATAAACAGACACAGAGAAAGGACAAGATAGGGATACACAACTTAGAAGAATAGAATCATAAATTTTAGAATTGGAGGATACCTTAGAGGCCATCCAGTCCAACTTCCTCATCTTCACAGGAAGAAACTAAGGCCCAGATCTTCTGACTCTAAACCCAGAATTCTTTTTCCTGCATCAAGCTGCCTATATAATGAAGGAGAAAAAAGAGAGGAAAAGAAGAGTGAAAAGAGAATCATAAGAAAGAAAAGGGGAGGAGTAGAAAATTTTCTGGAGGAATAAAGGCAAAATAAATAAGCCAGGAGGCTTTGAAATACAGAAGAGAGGAGAGTGAGTGAGTTCTGGGAGCAGGTACTGGAGAGACCTGAAGATGATGAAGGATAAATAAGGAAAAGCTCTGGACAGATCAGTCTGGGCCAGAAAGGTTAACAAAGAGACCTTAAAGTTCTGTGAATAGTTTACCTGGAGGGCTCTAGAATAGATACTAGACCATGACAGTAATAAGAAAGATAATGATGAAAATATTTGATTTGAGGAGCATATAGGGGGCAGATTTCTAGAAAATGGAGAAATAAAGGAAAGTGATGGGAGAAGAGGAGTAGGAGAGGATGCTTTGGTCCTAGAGTCTCAGTTCTAACTTCTAGAGGATAACAGTCTGTTCTTCACTGTCCACAACCCCTAATAGAGACCCATCTCACATTCAAAGGAGCCCCGAGCCATTCTACAGTGGTTATGGTTATGGAGGTTTCCTAAATCCGGAGAGTTCCCAAACACCAGCAGGGGGCGCCAGGAGTCCTAGCACCCTTTCCCTGCTGAAGCATCTTCCCTATCCTAAAGAAGTGCTCCCAGACTGCCTACCTTCTCTGGATCCCCAGCTTCCCTGGTCCTCTGCGCTACTCCTTTTTTAGGATGTCCCCTGAAACCCATCCTCCTCTCCTCATCTGTCACCTACCTGGGTGATGTTTCCTATCTTCCTTTTGTCTCCATCCTCTTATTGCTTCCTTTCCTTTATTTCCCTCTTTCCTTTTCAATCTTCCCTCTGCTCCAGATCCTGTCCCTTTCTGTTTCTGTCTAGGTCCCTGTCCATCTGCCTTCCTTACTCTTCTGTCCTTTCTCCCTTCCCCTCTCAATCTGCCCTGGTTCTTCTCTGCTCTCCTTTCCTTCCAGTCCTCCTTTCCCTGGAGTTGGGGGAACCCCAAAGCACAGCTCAGGTCAGGCAAACAGTGTCTTTCCTCAAAATTCTGACCCCTAAGTTCTTTTTTTCAGCACCATTCAACATGCACTTTTGTACTTGGAAACTCCTTCGAATCCTTTGTCAGTCCTTAATTAACCTTTCTAATGGTAGGGGAAGGGAAGGAGGAAGGGAAAACGGAGAATCAAACCACAACTCAAAAAAGCAGATCCGAGATGGCTAGGGCCTGGAAGTTCTTCTTCATTTACATCCTGCACTGATAGGAAAGACAACTGCCCAAAGGCTCTCACATCCAGACACAATGCCTTGGTCTCAGAAACATGAACTTTCCCCATCTAACGTGGGCTAATGACTAATGAAGCATCAGGACCTTCCAAATCTCTAAGTTCCCCACATCCCCCTCCAGGTGCCTTAGCACTTCATCATCGGCTGCTGGAGGTCACTCAGCTATGTAGAAATGAGAATGGAACTGGGATGGGATTTGCTTATGTTAAATGGGAGCCCTACCAGAAGGCAAATGCCCCTCTTCTAGTGGCTACCAGCTCCCAGCCTCTTTTTTGAAGGCTCAAAATTCAGCTTCTTGAGGGTTAAAAAGCAACATCCATTTCTCTATTATCTGGTGTAAAAAGTGCCTTTTAAAAAGTCCATATGGCTACTTCCTTTCGACCTGCTTTCCCATCCTCGTCTCTTTGTCAGGCTGTCACTTATAAAAGATCACTTGACTTACAATAACAAGTTCAAAAGAAGACAGAATATAATCAGTTGATCCACGAAGAATTGAAATAAAGAACACCCCACTGCTCCAGTTATCATCCCCATAGAGATAGTGATATTATGGATGTGATTGCTATGCAAATTTCTATAGAAAAAAAACTTGTATTTTGGAATTTGTTCAAAGAGAATTTCAGACACATCAAATTGGAAAATGCAGAGTGAATGCTTAAACTTTTTAGTATAGGCATGGGAATCTTTTATTTATTTATTTATTTGGGTAATACCACTGGCTAACTCAGATCAAGCTTTGTTCACAAATCTCACTTTATTTTGCATTTTGGGGAAATCTAAATTATCCTGTCATATATATATACATATATTTTTGCTGGGGGTGGGGGTAGCGGGGAGAGTGAATGTAACATTCATGTGAGTCTCTTGTGAAAGTATCCTTTCTACTGTGACAAGGTACGAGCAATAAAACTCTTCACTCATATAAACATCTGAAATTGGCTCAGGTGCTGGACTGAACCTAGGTTCTCAGGGTGGATGAGAAAAGTCCTATGGAGCAGAATATGAGGCGACCTACCCTTCTTTTCCCTCTCCTTTCTTGTTTTCCCTTCTGTTCTTCTTTTCTCTGTTATCTTTTTTTTCTTCTATCTTCCCTTTTCTCTTGCTTCTTCCCTTCCCTTCCGTTCCCTTCCCTTCTCTTCCCTCCTTTTCTTTTCCCTTCCTGTCCTTTCCTTTCCCTTCCCTTCCTTTCCCTTCCTTTCCCTTCCTTTCCCTCCCTTTTCCTTCCCGTCTTTTCCCTTCCCTTTCCTTCCCTTCTTTTCCCTTCCCTTCCTTTCCTTTCTCCTTTTCTGCTCCTTCATTCATTGCAAGGCCACTATCTCATTGGAAAACAAGAGAGAAACACAAAGTTTTCCAATCTATTCGCCCCCCCCCTTTTTTTTTCTGGACACTTCTTTTAAACTGGAAGCTTTCTGTCTGAGATGTTATGCTTTTTTTTTTTTTTTTTTTAAATAATGTATTGTTGTAGTAAACTGATTTAAAATGTATGCCAGTCATCTTCGGGGAACTCATTTCAGTCAAGATGAAACTAGTCTTACCTGAATCAATGTTTTAAGTGTCCCTGTGGCTCGGCATTTGGAATAATCAATCTGTCTCCATCGCTTCTTAACCATGCGCATCACAGGCTTTCTCTCTCTCTCCTTTTTTATTTGCCAACTCTTTCGGATCCTGCCTTTCTGTTATTAACATGCCCCTAATGTCACAAGCGAGTCTTTTCTTTTAAAACAAGCTGCTCATTGGCGTATTTTGATACTTTTTTATTATTGCTAAATCTTTTTTTTCCCATAATTACCCCCACAATCATTATATAATCCCATAACAAAGAGTCTATTGAGGTACCAAGGCTTTTGTCAACTACAGGACATAGAATCCATACTTGCATTATTCAGCCCTTTTCCTCCTTCCCTCTCTTCTCTGCTTTGTAGAAGCATAACCTATTGCACATTGGCACCTTGCTTTTTGCTGGTTGTATATTATTTACTAAAAGCGTTTGCCCTTAGGATAAACCTTGAAAAGTTGCTTAAAAAAGTTATTTGCTTGATAATTAAGTCCTGAAACCCATCGTTTAATGATTATTCTGGACCCATAAGGCAGAGAACGTCCATGACGTTTTTTCCCTAAGTTTAATTACCGTATGCTAATTTCCTTGCCTACTACGTGATTAATTAAAATCATATTTTCATAATCATTTGGCACTAGTATTGTTTTAGAATTATCATGATCCCCTAAATAGTGTCTGTAAATAAAGTCGGCTCTCATGGAAAGAGAATGGGAAGGCGATGCTGAAGACCTTTATGTGTTTGTATCTATGCGATTGGTAACATAACTGGCTTATTTACATTAAATACGCCACAAGGTTAGAGCGCGGATCAACGTCACTTTATCGCTGATTACTTCTCTTAAACGCCGGAGCTGTGACTGATGCTGCACGTCCCGCTGTCCACCAAGATTCACCGGGGAGTTTTTTTTTTTTTTTTTTTTTAAAAAGAGACAGACTTTAAATAGTTTCAGAAGCAGGTAAGAATTAAGCTTTTTCTTCTCTCTCTCTCTCTCTCTCTCTCTCTCTCTCTCTCTCTCTCTCTCTCTCTCTCTCTCTCTCTCTCGATAAAAAATTCTTTAGTCAAAGGCAGGGATGCAAAGTAATGACAGGCAAAGGGGCTGATATATGTCTGAGTAACGAGTCTGACAATCAGAATGTAGCTCTTAGAGAATAGATAGATTTTAATAAGTGTGTTTACATGAGCTCAAGGTCAGAACCAAGCTGCGCTGTGTTAAATGGTTTCTTAGTTGCTAGACAGAGAGAAAAAATGGACGATCACACACCATTCTTTGTAGATTATTATATCAAGGGTTCAGCTTTTGGCTCATCAAAGCTAAATGCCGCAAGACCTATCTAGTTGCTGTGAATTATGCCAAGACGACAATGGAGAGGTTTTTTAATGGTACAATGCATTCCACCTACCAGATAGGGGGAGTCCGAGCTGAAAGATGGGAATGTCTTCTGATGTTGGATGATTAGTATCAATGAACAGGGTTATTCTGAAAAGAGACAGATTAAAATAAAGCACTCTTTCCTCGGGATGTGTTGGAAACAGTTAGAAGGGCTTTCGGGAGTGGGCGACTGTGGTACTTCGGAGCAGCGCCTGTCCCCCCTCAGCCCTAGAAAATGATCAAGTCAATCATGTGGACATGCCTCATTATTCATTGAACACAATCTTTTACAACGCTTCGTTTACGTGCCGGAGTTTGCTCCCTACTCGTTTCTTTAAGTGTTTAAGGTAAGGAAGACAAAGGTGGAGGGGGCTCGTGGAGGTGCCGAGGGTGGGGGGCGCACGGGGGGGGGTGGGGGGCTCCGGACCCAGTGTCCGAGAGGTGGCAAAGTGAGTTTGGACTCTTTGCATTTCTCCCTCCCCCCTCTCCGCCCACCCCCCCATCGCAATGAGGCCTGCCGTTTTTTTCCACCGTGATTAAAAAAATACAGTATAATTAAATATCCATAGCTGTGACGTTTGCAAGAAGGGCTGTCAGGGGAGAAGGAGAAAATAATGAAAGGAGGCGAGGAGCCATTGAATGGCGCTATAGAACTTAGGCTGGAGAGAAAGAGCCCCGTCTGTCTCGCCTCCTTCTCTGCCCCCACCCCACCCCCACTCCAGCCCCAGCCCCCGCCCAAGCCCCTAAACCGTTACTTTGCAGAAGAGTTGCCCCGGATTTTCAGGAGGCAGCTGCGAGAGGGGATCCAGGCGCTACCCTCTTTCCCTGCCCCCTCCCACTTTTCGTCCCCCCACTTCGGTTCTCAGCTCCCCCCCAATCTGAGCGAATCTGTCCTTAAGTTCCCAGAGAAACTTTTGGAGGGGGTAGTGGGGGAGTGAGGGGGGGAGAGAGAAAAGGCTGTAGCCCTAGTAAACTTTTGAAGAAGTGACTTTTAAACATTTTTTCCCTCCCTTCTTTCTTCTATCTCTGTCTCTCCTCCCTTCTCTGCCTCTCCCTTGCAGGATTCCGGCTCAGCCGGAGTGTAATTTGTAACCATTTTTTTTAATCAAAGTTAGCTGATGCATACCATGTGTCAAACTTGTGAGATTCAAGTGCCGGGGAGACCTGCCATTTTGTGCTCTAATCGACCTCTTATGAATAGGGAGCCTGCATAATGCTTTGAGCGAACGTTGTGACATTCAAGTATGCACTAAATGTCAGCTCTGGGTTTAAACCTTTGGAGCTCAGGTAAAGGAGAGTTTGCCTGCAAACACTGCCCGGGAGCCAGGGAGCACCTGTCAGCCTCCAATCTGGGCGGTTTTTAATTTAATTTTTTTTTTAAATATCCAAGTACCATAGATTTAAAACAAAAAAATAAGTAACAGGTTCTAGAGAAAACTTAGCTGTCCAGAGAGAGAGAGAGAGAGAGAGAGAGAGAGAGAGAGAGAGAGAGAGAGAGAGGATTAAGGAGAGAAGCTAGGGTTTGGGGTGGGGACCTATTGGGGGAGGGGGACAGCATTTGGGATGGGAGGGGGACGCGGGGTAGGAATATGGGTGCTGGGAATGGGGAAAAGGGAGAAGGTATTGGAAAAGTGACGATAGAGACAGATTGGAAAGCAGCTCCCCCAGCCCCTCACCTTCTCCTCCACCCCTACCCCCCTCCGTTGAAGAACTGGGTAGTAAAGATCTTTGCCTGATAATGCTTCTGCTTTGCTTTGCGAATTATTTTGCAAAGATGAAGAATTAAGGAAAACAGTCGTAGGCGGGACCCGGGATATATTTTAGGCAAAAAAAAAAAAAAAAAAAAAATAGGGAGAGAAAAAGAGAGAGAGAGCTTTTCTTTGATGACGAGTAGGAAAGAATCCAGATCTCAATGCGCCCATCTGTTGCAGTTTTGCAAATAATTTAAAATATAGACTCTATGTATATAGATAGATGTATATAATGTGAGGGAAGGTTGAAACGCAGGAGCCAGCGAACTTTAAAAAGGGGGGGGAAGAAGGTGGTGGGAGGTGTGGCGGGGGATGGAGATTTTTTTTTTTTTTTTTTGGTCTCAGAGTCTTCTAGGGAAACTACAGAAGAGATTTCTTTGGGGACAGGTGGAAAGTTAAGTTTTTTTGACTTCTGCCTCCGTGAGTCGGTGTCTGCAATCTGTCTCTTGGCGAAATAGTTAGAGGACCCCGTGGGTTTGGTAAATGTTTGTGTTTTATGTGTGTGTAGAGGGGAAGGGGGGGGGTTGTTGGACTGGAAAGAAGATAAGGGATGGGGATGGCAGGGGAAAAGGGTGGGGGGGGGCTTTGCTTTAAAATGAAGGGGGAGGGGCTCCGAGGAAGAGGAGGCTTGGGGAATAACAGTAAACAGCCTATTTGTGTGCCCGAGTGTTATTGTAGAAGGGGTTTTGTTGGGAGGATATTGTTATGTCTATAATAGTGTCTAGGAGAAGACGTGATTTCTCATTGCTCTTCAGCAGAAAATGAGTTGGCTTAAAGGAGTCCCTGCAAGCCAGACCCAGAGAGCAGAGCCTGCCGGCTCTGTTTGTTATGCAGAAAGCACCGGCAGACAATGAGAATAACACGTCGCCGATATCAGGCGGTGGTGGGGAAACTGGTCTCTATAACCACCATCACCCCCCCAAATCCGAAGGAGAGTGTATGTGAGCGAATGTATGTGTGCATGTGCGCGCGCTCGCGCGCGCGTGTGTGTGCGTGCGTGTGTATGTGTGTGTTACTACTGTCTGTCTGTGCTTCAGCATGTAGTGAGTGCTTCTCACAGGGCTGTGCAGTTTAAAATAAATCCAACAGGGGCCGTGTTTGCTGAGCTGATTTGACCCGTTGATAGAGATAGCGGTAGTCCAGCTTCCAGGGGTGGAGTGGACGCTAGGGAAGGGGAGCAGGGAGACTGGGGGGAGGGAAGGGAGAGTGTTTGGGTTTGTGTTGGGGGGAAGGAGGAGGTAAAAAAGGTGGGGAGGAGGAGGGAGGCGATGGACGAATGATTATTTTTAAGTGTCATAATTAAGTTTAGAAGCTGCCACAAAAAGAAGAGGACTATCTGCTTTGAGCCGCACTACAAAGGGGTTTGGCAAACTTGGGGAGGCGGTGGGGGGTGAGGAGCGGGCGGGCAGGCAGAAGAGGAGAGATTCACTGGGGTCAGAGCGCTTTTTTCCCTCTAGGTTCAGAGTACCAACTATATTATTACTTGAGGACAGATTTGCTTAATCCTTTGGGTTTTTTTTTTTTTTTTAATTCTCTTTTCCTGTGGCTCATATCTTTGTTCGTAAAGTGGAGGGCAACTTCTAGGAGGAAAAGGGAGGGAAAAAAAAGAGGGAGAGAGTGAAAAAAAAAAAAAAAAGGAAGAGGAGAGTAAGAAAGAGGGAGGGGGAAGGAGATAAATAGAAACACGAGCGAACAAGATTCGTCCCCCCTACCCCCACTCCAACCCCAAGCTTTAGTGTTGAAATAGTAAACCCAAGTAAGGAGGGTCGCAGGGAAAGTGGACATTACGGCTTTAATTAACTTCAAGATGATCTGGCGAGCAGGACCTGGCGTAGTGGTGACGCGCCCCCATAAATCTGTCCAGTACAGTGTGTTGCATTGAACTATTACAGTAGCCTCGTCATACTGAATATTCACCACCTATCCCGGAGCAGATTTGCATAATTGGATCTTTTTTTTTTTTTTCTTTCCTTCTCCTTCCTCCATGAAACTTGTTTGCAAACCCAAGTGAAAATCGCCGCGATCTGCTTGATTTAAAACGGTTCAAACATATTCCAAAGTAAGTGACCTGCATAAGTACCTCAATAGGTTAAGTGCAAATAAGATGCGAAGTATTTCTGAAAGCCGAACATTCCCTGGCTGGTCTCTGGGGCGGCTTCTCTAGAGCGGGATTTTTCTGTAGCCTCGGGGACTTTAGGTTTTCTGTCTTCTTCCCTAACTTTTCCCTCGACTTCTTAGGCAAGGTGAGATGTTGCTGTTGTTATTGTGTATGGGTGAATGTGTGTTCATTTTTCCTTTCCGGTACGATGTATGTACCTGTAGGGAGACTTTGAAAGGGATTGTTTTTGTAAATGTGTAATGTTGATGTCTGTGGCTCGATAGTGTGTGGATGGAGCTACGGTAGAAGGAGATGTTATTCTTCTCCCCATCATTCAGCTCATCACCATACCGAAGACCCTAAGGTTGTGTGCGCTTTCGGGAGTGGATGTCCGTTTGTGCTTTTAAAAAACAAAAACAAAACAGAAAGAGCTTATCACTTAATACTCCCCTCCCCTTAAATGATTTTTTTCTAGTTGCTTGACACAGATTGACCGGAGCATTTTCACTAAAAAAATGAGGTTCTCCGAGGGATTGAAAAAGTGCTGTAAATTCTCTGATCATTGAGCACCCCAGTCATTTCTGAATAAGATGGTTAGTGATTTTTTTTAAGTCCCTCGGTCTGTCATTTTTCAAAAAGAAGACATAAATATTTAAATTTAGAGCCTTGGATAAAAAGTAACTTTAAAAATGCATTTCTGATTTCTGCTCAGTCCTGATGAAATGGCTGGCAAAGGTCATGGTACCGAGAGGGGACCCTCTGAGGCCGGGTTACAGAGCCTACAGGAGGAGAAAAAGTGGGGAACCCTTGTATGTTTCACTCTTTTTCTTTGCTTTGTGAATAGGCGCTTCTTGCTGAAGGCTGTTTTAGTTATGATGTCATTCTGATAGTGGAGTGCAAATGTCTCCTGATTCTACCATTAAACGCCTGGCTGATTTGCTTGATAATGATAGCATTGACGTCCTGCTCCTTGACAAATGTAAGCCCGATGAGCCCTATGAATTAACTTTTTCCCCCATAGAGAAGAGAGCGCCTAGACTCCAGAATATAGCAAGACTCTGTCTTTGAACCTTCTCATGCCTACAAACTCAAATGTTAACAGAGATTCTATCCCCTTGTTATGCTGACTCTTATTTTTCCAAAGTTTGAATCAACTTCAGAGAGCTTTGATTTATTACAGGGTTACATGGATATCATAAACAAAGTATGCCTTTAATTTGATAAAGTCACGATCAGTTAATGGCCAGATATATAAATTCATCTTTTATGATGTCCAGAAATTGTTCTCCCCCCCTCTCTCCGTTTAGCTAATCTTTAGGTTGGGGAACTTAAAATGACATCTGTTCTTTTTCCTCATTCTCTTAAGTGTGACTTTATGTTAATATTACCGGGAGTAAACCGGATTTAGTGTTGATTTTTTAATAGTGTACAATGATTTAAGCTTTCTTTTGATTTACTGTTCAAATGAAATTTGCATAAATGTGATGAAAATGAACTTAACATCTGGGCATGTGAAAAAAGGTTAGTACCTCGTATTTCATCTGCAGAGATAGTCTCTAAAATGTTTTCACCCTAAACTAGGCTTAGTGAAACAATTCCTGAAGACATAAATGGTAATTGTGAAAAACTTGTAGAAAATGCTTTCAATAAATTTGCATTCACTTGGACCACTGCACTGCCAAAGGTATTGTTTGTGCTTTGGGGTGCTTATCTTGTCTACGGAGCTGTAGGTCTTCAGTACTCAGCAAGTTAACTATGTTGGTTGTGGATGTCTTCCGGGAGGGTTTGAAGAATGAAGAGGATACCGGTCACACTGGTACCCATGCTAGAGGCCAATAGCCCCTTGATCCTCCAAGAAGGTGGGGAGGAGACTAGAAGTTGGAGCCTTTGGTCACAATTTAGCTTCCAGAACTGAAGGGGAGACTCAGATGAGAAACTGTGATCTGCACTATAGAAAGCTGACACATTAAGTTGTCTAGCCAGCCTTAGGTGACCAAGGAAATTTACATTAGAACAGACCTATAAAATCCACTAGCCCATTAAAATAGTCTCCCACTTACAGTCCGAATAAGCACTAGAGGACAGGCTCATCTTTAAGTGTCAGGAAATCAGAGTTAAAGAGGTGTGTGTGTGTGTGTGTGTGTGTGTGTGTGTGTGTGTGTGTGTGTGTGTGCTTTTTCCCCTTCTTGCCTTCTGCTCAAAAGTTGGTTTTGAATTGCACAGGTGTCTTGAATGGAGAAAAAGAAAGAGCCGTTCCTGAGAATATAGATGAACTTATTTTTTAAAAGAGTGTCATAAAAGAAAAATAAAAGCAAATAGATTTATTTTCCCAGTTTGAATGAGGACAATTATAGCCTTTTAACATCTTTGGATTTAGTGTTTTTAATAAAGCTGTAAGTAAGCTGAGATATTTACTTGTATTGAGTTCTCAACATTATTTAAAGGCAGACTTTACAAAAGTGAAAACATGGAAATCTGCTATTTGGAGGTCAATTTCTTGTCCTTCATCAGAAAAGAAGCCTTAGACCTGCTCATCTTCACCTTCCACTTCATTACGACTCTCCCTATCCCACTCTCCATATCATCGGTGCTAGGAAGATTTTGCATTCTTGCATGTTTGGGTATTTGGTCCTTTTGTAGACTTAGATTGGTAGGAGAAGAAAGAATAGGTTTCCTAATTTCAATTCTCATGTGTACTGCTTTTGAAGCTAAATTTTGGAAAGACAAAAATGTTAGGCCCAAGTTTTCACTTAGAAAGAATAATCTTTGGCTTTAGGCCTGAAATGGTGTGTTGGGGGTAAGGGGGTGGAAGCAAGCAAGAATGAGATGTCTGTTTTATAAAGGTGGCTAAAAACTATGAATGGTTTAGAAGTTCATGAAATTCATGTCTGGTTCAAGACAGATTATATTTGTAGATGTGTGGAAAAATATGGGGGAGGGTGGAGAGGAGAGAGAATTGAATCTTAACTTTTTCTGTCCGTGTATATAGGTTAGAAAATTTGAAAAGAAAAGATATAACAATAAGAACAAGAAAAGGAGGAGTTCCATTTAGATGTTGAGGGACCATCCATAGATGAAATGGACAATATATTAGTGGCTTATCTCATTCACATTCATTCATTCTTCCAATAAACATTTGTAGGGTACCTGCAATATGCAAAACACCAGACTAGGCATTAGTGGAGGAATAGAAAAGTATGTAAGGTTCAGTCTCTCTTTTCATAGAGCTTTAAGTCTCATTAGAAAAGACATATACCTAAATTGTTAACAACAAAAATTAAAGTATGAGACTATTTGATGGCTACAAAGTTTTAGAATTCTGAAGGAGGAAGCAATTACTTTCAGTTTAAGGCTCCTGTTCTTGATCTATTCTGACCTCCTATTGGTGATTTTAGGAATTGACTTAAAGGGTGACTGAACCATGATAGAATAGGAAATGAGACACTGGGGAGCCCTGGTTGGTGAATTTGCACTGCCCAGTTATATTCACTCCATGAATGACTTACTTGTCCCAGAAAATTCTATCCTTTCTGTCCACTAGGGAGGGGGAGCTAAGAGACAGTCTGAGAGAAACAAATAGTAGAGTTGGGTAATAAAGTCTTTTTTCTGGAATAAGGTGTCAGTGAAAATCAAAGGGACCACCTTGTGATCTGTACACTTGTTTAAGGATATAGCTCATTTCTAAAATGCAGAGTAAATTAACTCAATGAATGGTAGATACAGAATCCTCTGCAAAGTCTGTTGTGTGATTGTTGAGTCATATCTGACTCTTTGGGACCCCATTTGGAATTTTTTTCCATTTCTTTCTCCAGCATATCTTACAGATGAGGAAACTGAGGCAAACAAGGTTAAGAAACTAGCTCAGGGTCACATATCTAGTAAATGGCTGAGGCCAGATTTGAACCCCAGAAAATGAATCTTTCAACTTCAGGGCTGGCACTCTATCCATTGTACCACCTAGCTGCCTTCTATAATGTCTAGCAGAAAGCTGATTGATTCAGAATGCAAGTAGTTCCTTATTTTTTCTCCTATCTAAACCTATAGGCCAATATTTGCCATTGGTGCTATGAAATGAATTAAATTTACCTTTTGGGATGGAATGGCTATTGTAAGTAGTCCTTTACAAGACTGGACCCAGTGGATTTCATCTTCCTGGGTTCATGTCCCAACTCTAATTTTAAAAAAATCTTCTCAGATTCTTACTCTGGTGATATGATCAATGTTAAATACAAGCCATGCCCTTTTAAGCTGTTCAAAGCTTCTGAGATGGATGAAGATCATCATCACTATTATTTATTATTATTGTTATTATTTTTTTTTTACAGTAATCAACTCTGGCTTTCTTTTCCAAAAAATCAGGAAATGTCTTGGTGAAAATATTGCTACCTGGAATACCAAGACTTTAATTGGAGTACTATGAGGTTATCCTTCCAGAAGTTTACTGAAGTAAAAGGAAATTCAATTTTCATATAATGTAGGGATGGTCTCCCTATTCTTAAGCCATCGGTGTGGCCTTTAAACTGTAATAGACAAAGCACTCAGCATTCAAAAAATATTATTATTATTATTATTTTATTATTCAAGATGAAGAGCAAGTTGGGCACACTAGTATGTGTTATTTCTCAAACTATTTCTCATATTCCCCCATTGGATCTGGGTATAGACTTTCCCTGTTTATTTTTGAGCATGGACTTTGCCTATAAAACAGTGGCCCTCCGAATGACTTGCTTTTGATTTTATTAGGTTCATCTTTAAAACTTAAGAGAGAAAAGAGAACATATATTATGCTGTCAATTTGTTTAACCACACACATACAAAAAAAGAATAGGATGACCACTAGAAAAGCAGGGATCTAGATTTAGTACTAGAAGAATCCTAAAGGTGATAGCAAATCCAGTGGTTTTAAACTCAAATAAAAACTCAAACTAAATCATACATAAGGATCCCTGTGGACCTCATTGACTTAGTTTTAAAATCTAATATTATCTGATTTATTATATATTTTATTTATTTTTGTTAAATATTTCCCAGTTTTATTTTAATCTGGCTTGGGCTGATCTTGGGTGGGCCTGTGGACTATATCTGATAGTCCTGAATTCTAGTCCAGTGACTTTATTTTACAGATGAACCACAGAATTTCAGAAAGGTTGAATGATCTGTCCAAGGTCACAAAGTTGGAAAGTAGAAAAGCTAGAATTAGAATCTGTGTCTTGGAATTCCCTTCAGCTTGGGAAAGCTGAAAGGATGACCCTGATTTTGAGAGGAATGCACATTTAGAAAGAATGTTAAGGTAAATGGCAAAAGATTCAGTTTATGGGTACTCCCCCCTCTCCTTCTTCTGCCTTTTTTCCTATTCTTAGTTGGTGGCTTTACAATGAGAAAATTAAGTGCCATTTTGACATAGGAAAAATGATCACCGTAGGCTTGCATTGACATTATCCTGAAAGTTCTGTATCACTACAGCACAAGTCTGATTACCCATATTCTATAGAGCTGGGTCTTTTTTGATTAACCAAGGTGGGGGCTAGTGTCCTGGAAGAATGTGTGCTCTTCATTCAGAGTACTCATCTTCTTCCTTCATCCAGATCTCATTTTCCCCAAGGTTTTGTTGTCAGGTCGAGTCTGCTGTTCTTTGCTTATATTCAGAAATTTAGCCTTTTCCATTTGTGACTGTTGTGCTGCCATCCCAAAACCCTAGCTTTCTCCAATTTATTTTTGGTTGTTTCATCATAAAAGTATATGAAAAGGAAAGATAAAATAGCTCTATTCAGACTGTAAAGGCCAAAATATAGATTCCCTAAAATCAAGGTTAATCACTGAAATGCCTATTCAGCCTTAATTATAGTGATGTTACCATTATTCCAAGCCTGCAGCTCTCACTTGCATGTAATTCCCATTGATTCTGATGGGATTTAGGTTCATGGAAGGGCTGTAGGATAGCCCTAAGGGGCTTGTTCTTGCATTAATTCAAGGGACATTTATGTCTATAATTTCCATTTGTAATCGTGGAGCTTACCTACATATATTATATATAATATATATATTCCTCAGGTGCCTGTAGAAGAAAAGTCCTGGGAATTTCAGCATTTATATCTTTCTTTAGGTCTTAATTGACATATACACAAAAAACTCTTCTCCATTGCTTTCTTAAAGATATTACCTTGGTTGTTAAAAATCTATCTTTAAAAAATGTAAATCAAAATGTGTTACTTGGCTAACATAAGCATTACTGTTAATTTGGATTCCAAGGAGACACAATATTTAGGGGTGAATACTAGAAAAAAGGCAGTGAGTTACTATAGAGATAGCAAACTGAGATTTGGAGATGATTTTATGCACACACAGACACACACACATCTATAATCGCAGTGCAGGAATTATCTTTTGCCTTTCTTTGTGTTCCTATCACTTAACACAGTGCCTGGCACATAACAGGTGCTTGATAAACTCTATTTGACCAATTGGCCAAATATATGTATATTCCTGTGTATATATATGTGTGTGTGTGCATATAATTATCTCTAAATTTAATTTATTTAAATATTTCAACATTTAATTTCATCTTTCAAAAACCTGGGAATATGTTTGTTCTTAACTGCTAAGAGAAAAAAGGAGCACAAACATGATTTTGAACTTCTAAATGATATCTTTTTGAAGTGAAATGATGCAGACCTTACCAAATTATGAAAGGCTATCATTCCCATGAAGTCTATTGAATACTTGGGGAAAAGTCTTATTGAAAATGCACTTCAAGCTGTTTAATTATGTTGTCTCCTCCACCCCAGGACTCCTATTTTTTTTTTCTTTTTTGCTTTGTGATATGTTTGATGCTAAGTGGCTATTTTAGTCCATGTAAGTCTACAACTAGAAAATACTTATGTTCACTAAAGAAACATAGCTGGATCTGTTAATTAAACCCAGCTCAGGGATTTCTTAAATGTCTGAGAAACTTTTTCCCCCATAAATGTTTTCCCTGAAAAAAGCAGATTCAGGTCTTATCAGTGGTGGTCTCCCTCCAGTAACAGAAGGAGAGTTCAAAAGGTGGGAAATGGGGTGGGATGGGAAGCTGCACCAGGAAGGGGGCCATGTATTGACATGAAAGGATTGTGTCTGAAGAGGGAAAACCTCCTCTGATCTCTGAGAGCTGCATCAGTGCAGATCCCACTGCATAAGCTCCTTGCCATTTCTGAGTAGTTTGAAGAGTCAGCTCAGTTTGGAGCTTTAACAGACTTACACTAGATCATTTCAGAAGCAAAAAGCCACGCAGAAATCCATCCTCAATTCTTTCCTCTTTGTCGTCTTGACCATTGCTCTTTGCTCTTCTGTTTTTTAGCTAACTTCTTTCTTTTCCAAATCTTTTCTACCCATAGGATGCCATTACAATTACAAGCTCATTTAAACACCTCACAGATTTAAGAAAAAAGCTTTCATTAAAGTTTTTTTTTGAGGGGGATTGAGAGTGGGCTAGAATCATGTTTACCTTTTAAATTCCTGTCCCAGCTGTTGCTAAGGAAGTTGGAAGGAAAGGCTAGACACACAAATGGATTTGTATCCTTTAAAAAGCAAATTGCCTATTAAGAATCCAAGAGAGCATTGTCTTGCAACAGCAACAGTTCTCACTTCTAACCAAGGTAGATTAGCCAGCTTCCAAGTAGATGATATATAATGTTCTCATTTTGAGCATGTTCTTCTGGACAGCAGTCCTCTTGAAAATCCATCTGTGACATGTTTTAGGATAATTTGTCCTGTCTTTTTGAAGGGATAGTCATGGTATTTTTGTTGGCATTCTTTATTCTTTTGGGATAGTTGTCTGATAAAGTCAAGTGATATACTCGTAATACTGGAAGCCTGATATATTCAAGGCTCCGGTTGAAAATGGGCTGTATTTGGCATTCTAACCCCTCATCATCCTGATATCAGCAACCTTGATCCTGTTTTTTTTTTTTTTTTTTAACAGCAGACCCAAATTTGGATCAAGGATATGTCAGTGTGTGATATTCTTCAGCAAGTGTTTGCTCTATTTGATGAGGGGGACTGTCTGTGTTTAATTGAAAAATGCCAGGCTGTTATTTAGTTGACGGGGGCCTCAGGTGTCTTTGTTAGGAAAACTTTTAAAGAACAATCAGGTCCTTTCTTTCCGTCTTTTTCTCTTTTTTGTTCTTATGATATTATTTTGCAGATAAACATCAGGCAATTTCTGCATGAGATCCAAATTCCACTCTCAAAAACAATTTGCTCCGTGATATGGTTGGTGAGGACATTCCATCTGTGTGGGTACTGAGGACAAAATTGAGAAGGGGCAACTCTTTCTCTTTCATTGGCTTCTGGTTAGAATTGGTTTCCTGTGGAGTTTATTAGAGAGTGGTGGGGATGCTATTAAGCATGGCTTTGGGAGGATTTGTTTCTCCAGAAAGCAGAGGTTCTCTCCATGGCATCTAAGGCAAAATCCTAATATGATAATTTTTGTTTAAATATGAACATATTTATGCTAAGCAATCTCCCATCCTTAGTTAGCCTAATCATTGCTAGACTTGTGGGTGAAGGAGCTTCTTAAGTCTTTCCTCCCCCCCCCCCCACAATGTGGCTGATATTTAACCCTTTGTTTGACACTATCTGATTTTACAAGTTTTCAAATATAGTGTGTTGTCTCTGCAGAAGTGGGAGACACTAGAGTGAAATTTAGTGGTGTTTACAGGTATTGATGAGTGATTCCTAAACATTTAAATGATTTTATTTTAGGGTCACTTCCCTGAGCCATATTCCCTTTCCCTTCTCACCCCTCCCGGCCAGTTACTGGGAAATTTATTTTGCTTGGTTGAAAATAAACATTTAAAAAAGCAGGAATTTCGTTCAATTCACCAAATCTTTATTGTGCATCTAGCTCTACGTGGGAGGACATGGCCAGGGTTTCTATTGGATGAGAAGGCATGGATGGGTACCAGTTTGCAATATTATAGCTCTGTGCTGGAATTGGGAGAGATACAAAGAAAAAGAAAACCTAGTAGTTCCTACCTTCAGAGAAGGTAAAAGCAATTTACATGTGATAACTCTTCGGTCCTCACAGCAATCCTATGCAGTATTATCCTCATTTTACAGAGGAGGAATCTGAGGTGCAGATAAGTTTAGTGACTTGCCCAAGATCATACAATTAGAAAGTATCTAAAGTGGCATTTGAACTCACACCTTCCTGACTCCAAGTCCAATATTCTACCATATACAATTAATTATGATAAGGGCATTAGAGAAACAAACAAGATATTAACTGAGGTCAAAGTGAAAGTCAGGATCATTCCCAAAAAGGGAAGAACTTGAACTTGTTTTGGCTTTTCACAAATTAGGGTAAATGTTTTAGAAACATACAAGTCCCATCCACAGTAAGAACGCTGGCGAGAACATATTCTCATTCTGCTCTTGTTCTTCTTGAGATTGATCTAAAGGAACATCTTATTTGGTAACTTCTAATGAAATCTACTTCAATAAAGTGCTGACTTTTTAATATTTCTTTCTGAAAAAGTGATTTTAGATGGATCAACAGAGTTTTGCATGGGAGCCTTCGACAGCTTATTGAAAACAAACAAATATCACACAAAATTTTCACATATCTTCACTGAATAATGTTCAAGAAAAACTTTTCAGAAGACTCAGAAACTTGGGATCAGAGTATTTAGAGTTGGATGGGACTTGAATGATGATTGGTCTAATACCCTCAGTTTTATAGGTGAGAAAACTGACTGCCATTATGGGGATATGATTTGCTCAGTCCCTTGGCTGATTACTGACAAAACCAGCCTTGCACCCAGGTCCTGATGCCTCTAAATCTAGTGTTCTTTGCTCTGTGTCGTCCTGCTTTGTCTTCCAAGGTTTTTTTCCCTTTTCTGAATATGGATGGCCATTGCCAAGCCAGCACAGTCTCCAATTGTAGGGATTCTCCAAACGTTTTTGGACCTTGAACCACTTCAGTGGGGCAAACATCTCACTGACCACTTACTCCCATTTGCTCCCGTTTACCACTGATTAAAGGAAAAAAAAGTCTTCTCAGATTTAATGGGAAGAATAATGTTACACTTGATAAGACACTAAGGAGGTGATAACTGTTTTTCTTATTAAATATCATAACTAAGTTACTAAGTCACACTTGCAATAAAAGCCTAGACATTTATTGTATTCTAAACACCAGAGCACGGCTACTGCTGGGCCAAGCTTTGGAAACTACTCATGTGCTGGATCTTTTTAGGAACGATTTCAGGAATCTTAAAGATATATTGTGTTCTCTCTTTTCCAACAGATTAGAGACATAGAGATACTACAGGGAACCCAGGAGTGTAACCCCATTTTCTTTTCTACTTCACTCTCAATTTTTTTTTGGTTCAGTTTTGAAAATTAACATTAGGTAGAAGCAGAATGACCTGCCTAGAGTCAGAGAGACTTAAATCAGGTCTTTGACACATATCAACTTTGTGGCCTTAAACAAGTCGTTTATCTATTCATTGTAAGATTAGTGCTTAAGAGTCCAAACATAATAATTAAAGAAATTTAAGATAATTAAATATTTTTAAACCAATGAATTTAAATTTTGCTCTTAAAAATATATATTAATTATAAACAAAATAATTTTTTTCTTTTCTAATTTGTTTTTCCATTGTCTTATAATTATGTAAATAATAATAATAATAATAGCAACAAATTCTGGTAAAAATAAATAGAAGAAAACATATTAGAGAAGAACACAGAAAGAAACATAATATTTTTGTTTACCTAACTCTGTGGCTTACTGGACATAAGAGTTGGCCTCTGGAGTAGGGTGGCCTAAGTTTAAAATCTTCTTCGATATATGCTGATTGTCTTATGCTGAGTAATTCATTTAACTTCTGAATGCTTTAGGCAACTCTCTAAGACTCAGAAGTGCTGACCTGCATTAGCAGAGGAAGTTTCCTCATCTGGGAATTCCCTGTAGCAATGAAATCACAGGTAGGTTCTGTCCCTATTCTTTCCTTACACAGTTGTATTAGGTATATTGCTGTTCTGGATTTACTTTCTTCCCCTGGCATTACTTCACAAGAATCTTATTATATTCTTCATGATAACCATTTCATATGATGCAGTAATATTCCATCACATTTATACATCTCAATTTCTTTCATCATTTCCCAATCATTGAGTATCTATACATTTCCTATTTTTTTCTTCTTCTTACCAATAAATTCTGCTACAATATTTTTGGAGAGATAGGTATTCCCCCTCTTCCCCTTTCCAATTAATATCCTTAGAATAAAGTCTTAATGATGGCATCTCTGGGTTAAAGAGTAAGAATAAGTTTGTAATTTTTATTGTAAATGGTCGTGCTGCTGTCCACAAAAGTTTGCCTCAATCCACAGTTTCACCGTCAAGGTGACAGGATAGTGTGGATAGCTTCCCACAACCTGCCAACATTGTTTTGTTTTGTTTTGTTTTAATAATTTTAAACTCTATTTACCAGTTTAATGTGTATAAGGGAGTAGCTTAGATACATTTGATTTTGTGATTCTCATATAATTAGAAAGTTTGAATAGTTTTCCAAGCCATATTCTTTTTTTTTTCCTTTTTCCCAGGAAACCTCTATCTTGGCTCATCCACGGTGGTTTAAAGGGATTTTTTCCCTCCTCTTATTTTTTGGGGGGTAGTTCCCAGATCTCCACTGGAAAGAGCTGGAAGACTTCTGTCCTTATCTTAATTTCTCAGAGACAACCTGAGACCCATCTTAAAATTTAGATTTACAAACTTACTTTTGTGCAATGGAAAAGAAGATAATTACCTTCAATTCCATTGTATTCATGAGTCATCCAGTAGTCATCATTCTTCTGATTATAATTTCAACCCAGCCACACCTTTTGGTCCTGCATCAGTCTTGTGTATGTGTTCCCATAAGTTCTCTTTGGAGATCTATCCAATGTTCTGGAGCCTCCAAAGTTTTTGGCACCCAGTAGGTGCTTATTAAATGTTGTTTTTTTGGTATTTTTTGGATAATAAGCATTTAGGTAATGCAGTGTATAGAGTGCTAGACTTGGAGTCAGGAAGACTGAGCCTGGTCTCACATTCTTACTAGCCGTATGATCCTGGCCATTTAGCCTCTGACTACCTTAGTTTTCTCATCTGTAAAGTGGGAATAATAATAATAGTATCTACTTTCTAGGGTTGTTGTGAGGATTAAATGACAAAATCTCTACCTATCTTAGTTTTTCATTTGTAAAGTGGAAATGATAATAATACCCACTTCCCAGGGTTGTTATGAGGATTAAATGAAATAATATTTGTAAAGAATTTGGCAAAACTTAAATAGCTATGCAAATACTTTATTATTATTATTTTTGTTATTATTTATTATTATATATAATGTGTTTTATATATATATATATATTTATGGGTTAGTTTGTTCCTCCTCTCTCAAGATCTTTCTCGGTCCCAGACACTGAATCTGGCATCAAATCCAGCTTTGCTTATAACTGCCTAAATGATCTCAGCCAAGTTATTTTCTCTGTCCATGCCTCAGTTTCCTCTTCTATAAAGTAAGATTGTTGGATTAAATAGACTCAAAGGTTCCTTCTAGCTCTAAGTTTATCCTAGACTAGGATGCTCTCTAGGTTTCCTTTAGCTTAAGAATCTATGACCCAAGACTTGTAGCCCTCTTTTATCCTTCAGGCTGAGTGTTCCTGAAATTCTCTTCCTTGGTAACAAAACACAGAAATTCAAAAGCTCCCTTTTTCTTTTTTTCCTCCTCATTTTGGTTTCATAGAGTAGAACAATAAGTGTTAATGGAACTCAACAAGATCAGGGCAGAATTAATTTACATCTCAGGGTTTCCCAAAGTGGCCTTCTCTGCAACTGGCAAGGGAGAGTCATTTTAGGTCACTTAATAAGATAATAGAGTTAGGACTAGGAGAGACGTTGGACCATCTAATCCAAACCCTTCATTTCACAGATGAGGAAACTGAGTTCCAGAGGGGGGAAGTGTTCTTGCTGAAAGTTACATAACTAATAAATAGAAGAGCTAGGATTCAGGCTTTGGTTGATGAATAAACATGACTTTTTTAGCTGCAATAGTCGTTTTGATATCATTACAATTCTTAGAGCAAGAAGGGGGGGAGAGGAATGTCTTAACATTTCTTTCTTTTAAAATAAAGTTTTGTTCGTGCCTTTTTCTCCTCCACTGATTCTTCTCTTCTTCACCACATAGAGGTAAGCAAAACAAACCAATTTACTGGCCATGTCTGAAAAGGTATGACTTTTTATAACTATATCTATCTGTCTATCTATCTACACACACACACACACACACACACACACACACACACACACACACACACACACATACACCTAGTCTACTTCTTACTGAGAGATAGGAGATATCCTTCCCCATAAGTCATGTGAATTGATGATTAGACACTGCATTTAACAAAGGTCTAAAATCTCTCAACATTTTTTTCCTTTATATACTGGTGGTCATTAAAATTTTTCTTCTTTCTGTTTCTTTCATTTAGCATCAGCTTATAGAACTCTCCTTGAGTTAATGTGAATTCTTCATATTTACACTTTCTTACGTAGAATAACATTATATTGTATTTATATACCAAAATTTGTTGAGATTTTTCTTAATTAGATTTAATTAATTAATTAAATCATTTCCTTAATTAATGTTCTTTGTTGCCACAAGATATGATATAATATTTTTGTACAAATAGGTCCTTCTCCTCTCTCTTTAATCTCTTCAGGGTACATATGCCCAGTAGTGCTATTACTAGATGAAAAAATAGGTATAGTTTCATATCTTTTGAGGTTTTATCACAAATTAATTTCCACATAGTTGGATAATTTCATGGCTCCACCAACTTTTATTGAGTACCTATTCTTCTACAGACCCTCTAACACTTGTTTTCATTAAAAAAAAGACTTTTTGACTGCTCTGATGGGTCTAAGGTGAAATCAGAGTTGTTTTAAGTGACAAATAAAAGAGAGAAAACAACAGAGGTGTCAAATATAGCTTTTAGTAAGAACCCAACAATAGAAAGAGTAAATATGCTAGTGGAGCTTAGAGAAGGGAGAAATTACTGGAGCCTTAGTGGTCAGTCACTAAAGGATAATTAGTACCTTGAATTTCATAAATGCCAAGTAAATATTTGTTTGGTGAATGAATAAATGACAAAAAAAAATAGAAAATTACATGTGTGATCTTGGACAAGTCTCTTTATCTGTCTTATCTTCACTTTTTCATTCGTGAAAATAAAGGATTTGGAACCTAAAAATCCCAAAGTCCCTTCTATTTCTGAAGCTTATGATTCAACAACTAGATACAATGGAAGAGTCTAAGAAAGTTAGTACTGAGTGAGATAAGTTTGTTCACTTCCCTTTTTTTTAATAGACAATCCCTATCCGACCACTCCTCTAAGCTTCTGTGATTGAGGATGAGTTACTGAAATGGGAAGAGGCAGAGGCCTAAAAGTGTATCTGGCGCATGGTGCGATTTATGTTGCGGGATTCAGAGCAGAGAAATTTGAAACCCTATGGCAGAAGAAGTTGAATATACTGACTTTTTCTTTTTTTTTTGTCTTAAAAGTTCCTAGAAAGACAAATCCTTACATAGTCTCTTTTTCTGAAGTATTAGAAAGCGTATGTCACGCCTAATGGAATGCAGATCATTTCTCCTGGACAGTGTCCAATGGACCCTTTGTGGACAATTCAGCCTGGGGATTGATATTTCTTAATGTTGTCATCAACTGCCTTGATTTCTCATCTATCCAGGGCCAAGATCTTCCCGGGAAGTTCATGTTGTAGTTGACCTTTAAGGTTCCTTTATTTTCCAGACTCTCTGCTGAGATCTTCAAGGGCTGCTATGACCTGGGATGACCTATCGGTAATTTCCCCTAACTCCACATCTATAGTTAAATTGGAAGGGTAAATTGAATGTTTACCATCATCCTTACCACAGTGCTTTAATCATTCTGCTACTGGTAGGTGTGATTTTTTCCTGGCTTTGCATTTACTTTTTGAGAATAGCTTGCATCCTGCGGGGATACAGTATGATTTTTTTTTTTAAAGAGGGAAAAGGGTGCCTCTTCTAAAAAAGTTTGGTAAATAGAGCACACTCATAAAGTAACAACTGTAGATTTTCAGTTTCACTGCGACAAATAGCATCCAGCATTATAAAAATTAAGAGCTTTATATTATATGCTAGACATTTATAGTCTATTGTTTAAGTTATTACTAGTGATAACTTTTTTGTTTTAGGAATTAAAGCATTTCTTAACAATTTGGAATCCAAATTACCTTCTACTTTGTCATTATTTGGTTTCAAAATAGTTAAGTATATTTCATTAAATAATAGTAAACCTTTTGAACAGTCCTATGCATACATATATCATATGTCACATAATCATAACTTAGATGTAAAATATTAAAATGTAAATTACCAAACAGAGAAATTGTGGAAAGAAATATATGACTTTTATTGCAATTTAAGAAAAGTTGTTCAAATATTTGCTCTTAGTCAAAATTTATAAGGAATTGAAAGTAGGGAGGAAAAAAAGTGTTTGTGACTATTGTTAAGAAATTTTTCAGAAAAGGTAATAAGAGACTGATACTGGTAAATAAATTCTCTTTTGTTGATTTCCCCTGTCAAGCTTTCTCTCTCTACTATTATCTGGATTTTTGTTTGCTTATCATATAGATATTGCTTATCATGAAGTCTGTGTTAGCATGGATTTCATAAAGTCCATTTGCAATGTTAGTTTGATAAGTGTTTTGGCTTAGCTATTTAAATAACTTTACATGAATTATATGTATATATATATTTAGTTTCATTTGAGCAGGCTCTTCTTCCTTTTTTTCCCTCCAAGAAATGTTTCACGCTATTAAAATTATTGGTAGGGCCCATCAGATTTTTGTGTTTTGTCTTTGTCACAAATTAGCATGCACTTATTCTATATTAATCTCCAAAGTGACAGTCAGTTCTCTTACCCATAATAAACAGAAAATAATGTAATAATTACCAATGCTAGGTATAATGAAAAAATTATATTTTCTTCAACTAAATGCAGATTGCTAACAATAGACAGAATGGAATCAAATCAATATTTTGACACGGTACTATTATATCTGGCTCATTAATTTGGAGACAACTTTCTCTTTATTCCTAACTCCTTTTCAAGTTCTATAATGTCAACAAGTAGTGGTTTGAATGTAGGCTTTTATTTTATTATACAAAACACTTTATCAGTTGTTTTAAGGAAGGGAATTGTGCTTCTTTCCATGAATATGTAGAGACTGGATTTGTGTGAGATTTTTGTTTTAGAAACAGTGGAAGAATTTAGCTTTACTATTTGTATTTAGAGGATGTTTTTTACAGCTAAAAGCAATGTACAGTTTCACAAAATATATTATCCTTAGGAATTCATTCATCAATTTTACTAGTATGTTTTATTCTTTTAAATGGCAGGTCCCTTCTCATCTTCAGTGTTTTCTTTCCTTTTCTTTTCTCTCTCTCTCTCTCTCTTTAAAAAAAAAAAAAAGAATTTAGATTTTCTGATTTCTGAACTCCGATAGTTGGTTGATTAAAGTCAATGGTAGCACCTATCAAGTCCCTCTATTGACTTGGGTCATGTGATATAAGTAATTGATTTGCTTTATGCACAGAATTGCTAATTTTCTATTGTAACAGTCTTCCAAAGAATCTCATTCTTCATTTCCATGAGTTATGTGATATTTAAGAGCAATCCATTTTTTTTTTCCTTTACAGGTACTGTGCCATCAAATTAGTAGAGAATTACATATCTCACTAGTGCAAAAGTATTTATTTCACTGCTGGCTGTTCTCTTTTGTTTTTCAGAGATCACAATAGCCTGAGATTTAGAATAGCAGATAATAACATACAGTGCATATTATTGACAGAGCTTAATTGTCTTATTGACAACTCACTTGCACTTGGAGAAGCGTGCTCATATTAATCACCCTGTGAACTTGTATGCATTTTCATGACTAAAGCTATAATTACAGGAAGATTTCAGAATTCAAATGTCTGCCCTCAAAATTTTCACCTTCTTTACATTTGAGCAAAAGGTCTATGACATCTCAGGAGACCTCAACCTTTCTTCCTTAGTTAGCTCTCCCTCCCTTGAGGCCTTCTGAATTCTTTGAGTATTATGGAATCCCTTATGGAATCATTTGGCTAATGAACCCTTTTGCCCAGTAGTCCTTTCAGAAAAGAAGGGAGAAATAAAAACTGTTTGAAGACCCCCACAAGGTTGAAAGTTCACTACAAGGTCCATTCTTGGTCCTGATCAAGCGAGATTTCTCTCTCTCCCCCCATTCCCACCTTCCTCATTTATTTCAGATTCTTATTTTTCTTTTCTCTTGGGAACTACTGGAGAGGAATATTAAAGAGATTTAGAATGGGTTGGAGTTGCTAGGCCAGTTGAAAAAAATAAATTAATTCAAAAGAGAGTGAATAATTTTTTTTTTTTTTGTATGATAGAACTATTGTGAGTTATAAAGGAAAGAAAGGATCTTAGGATCACTTGGATTTACATTTATGGAGGTATCTCAGAGGCCATCTAATTCAACTTCTTTATTTTTATAGATGAGGAAACTGAGATCCTTGGAGATGAAATTACTTGTCCAAGATTAGGGGCTGTAGAATTTTGGAATACATGCTTATCTTTTAGAGAATTTTTTATGGACTATCCTTTGGTTTGTGTTTCATGCAGAACACTGGATTCAATGGACTTGTCCAATCTGGCATATCATTTTGATAATTTTCCCCATCATGGCTAACAAATGACTGATTGTGGTAGAACCTCACAAGACAATTCCTCAGTGTTTATTAAATAACTGTAGCCCTAGTGACTGAGAAGGGAATAACTATCTAATAAATAAGATTTTCTTCTTTTTCTTGATGAGATCTTGGGTAACTTTTGCTTCTTTCATTATAGCTCATTTGAGCCAGTCTTCAGTAGCTGCAAAATGTATTTTCTTTCCTATTTTTCCTTTTCTGGGACTGGCCACATGGCATCCCCAGGCCTCTCACCCATCAGTACTTTCTGCACGGAGTGTTCACGTTAGGTTTCTTGTCACCGCTGAGTGCCAGCTGTGTGGGGCCTTGATTAACATGGATAAAAGTTGTTGCTTGTGCTAAGTTTTCATCTTTGGAAGTACTTGATGGGAGAATCCTGGGCAGAGGAGTAGTCCTGGAGTCCCAGAGAATATTGCAATCTTGGCACACTGATTGGTTGCCACTCATTTGACTGATGAGTGAGGTGGAGTAACCCCACTGTCTTCAATGAGATACTCAAATCACAGAAAATAATTACAGGAAAGGGGGCAGGGAGGAAGGGACTTTATAGCATTATAGCATCCTATGTGACATCCTATTTCACAAGTTGCTCATAGCTTGTGATATTGATGATACTTATAAAACTTGAAGGACCTATTTACTAAAAGTATTTGAAAGTCTCATTTTCCATCCTCTACCCCTTAAGGAAAACCCACAGCCAATAATTCCTACAGAAACATAAGATGATATACTATATATACTTATAATCCTTCATTTTTGTTTTTATCTTCTAGGATCATGGGATTTGCACTGAAAGGGAACTGAGAGATAACTTAGCCCAATGCTTTCATCTTAGAGATCAGGAGTCTGAGGTCCAGAGAGGGGAAGGGTTTAAGTCCAATAAGTTCATTTTACAAAAGAAAGCTAAAGTGACTGTCAGGTCACCCAATGATTTAGCTGCAGAATCAAGATTTGAAGTCAAGTCCTCTGGCTTCAAAAAATGAGTGCACAGTTCTACACACCCTCCATCCAGAATATTTGCTAGAAAATAAGCCCTTTAAGGGCAGGGATCATGTGTTGTTTCTTTTTAGACCCCCATAGGGCTAGAAAAGGTAATAATAAGTGATAAAAATATGACATTCATAGTAGGTGTTCAATCATTCCTTGAATGAATGAATGAAATGAGAGAGTGGACTCAGTAAGTGATGTTAAATATCATTTCCCACTTGGTTTCTGAGGCTCTTGTGAAATATTATCCTTGGAAACTAACTAGACAGCAGCATTTTTTTGACTCAAGAGGACAAGTTTTTGCAAACAGTGAGAAAAAACATCAATCTAATTAAAGAAAAATTAAATTAAGACTGTACTCATGGATAACTCCAAAATGACAGGCTTGAAAGCTGATACTTTTGGGTAGAGCAGAACTCACTAAGAATGGGTTTCTTTAACTTAAAAGATTTTTAAAAATTAGAACAAGTTACAAATGATTGTGTAAAATTAATGTAAGTCTCTTAAGATCAGAGATTATGTCCCCTGCACCTAGCGTGGAGATTGTTCAATATGATACAATGGATAGAATGTGGGACTGAATTCAAATTTCAGTTACTTACTAGTTGTGTGGTCTTGAGCAAGTCATTTAACATGTTACTGCCTTAGTTTTCTCATCTGTACAGAACAGATAACTTCTTCCCAGAGTTGTGAAGATCAAGTGAGTCAACATGTAAGGCACATTTCAGTCTCATCTGATTCTTCATGACTCCATTTGGGATTTTCTTAGCAAAGATACTGGAGTCGTTTGACATTTCCTTTTTAAATTCATTTTACAGAGAAGAAACTAAGGCAAGCAGGGTTAAGTGACTTGCCCAGAATCATACACCTAATAAATGTCTGAAGCTAGATTTGATCTCATGAAGTTTTCTTTCCAAGGCCAGTGCTCTATCCACTGTGCCACTTAAAGAGCCATGTAAATGCTAGCTATTACTAATAAATACCTAATATATTGTTAAATTGTGTTGTTTGGTTAGAGTATTACCCGGGGCAATCACTTGCCTTCTGAAAGATCATTTTTCTAGATTGTCTTCATAACATGGCCTCCCATAGAATATCTGTACAATGGTTACAGAATGTGGAGGTGGAAAGGGGATAAGTATAACTTTAATTCAGTGGGATAAGAGAGAAAGAAAAGAGAAAATTATTTAAGTGTCCTCATAAAAATAACTCTGGCTTTAGGGTCAGAGGACCTGTGTTCAAATCCTTACTCAGCTGTTAACATATCCCTGGGCTTTTATCTATAAAAAGAGGGCATTGGGCCAGATGAACTCACAAGTCCCTGATTTATTAACTTGATGGACTGAAAATCTCATCACTTATTTCTTGTTTTAGCTGAAATTCTCTTGATGTCAGTCCTTTAACCACAATTTTCAAGTAAACCAGATCTTCTCCAGAGTCTCTGTTTGATCATCCTTCCTCTTCCCTTCTTTCCCTCCCCAGCTGCACCTCCCACCCCAGCATCCTTTTCTCATAAAGATGTAAAGCCCATTTCTTTGCTTGCCTGGTAGAAAGCAAAGTCAGGAACCCCTCTTTGAGGAGGTGAAATTCTGTAATTCATTCTTTTGAACCTCCCCCCTCTTTGTTTTTTTTTTTTTCAGACAATTGTTTCTGGCAGACCAGGTTTCCAAGTTGGGCAGGGTTGACCAGGCTCCTTTTAAACGAAAGCAACATGTGGCTCTGTTACCTAATCTTTGTGTCTGAAATTCAAACCAAATAGGAAATAAATAGAAGATGAAAGTAGAATGACTGTAATTTATAAAAAAGCTTGCAAGTGATTTTTAAGAATTTGTAACATTTTCAAGAAAAGCCAATAAATGAGGCAGGGTAGGGCAGGGCAGGCTAATATATCTTTAGAAGGCAGCTATTCTTGAAAGATATAGCTCTTCCTGAGGTAATCAGTCAACATATGTGATAGAAAGGGAAGGATCTCCTTAACTTTAATCATAGAAACTTCACATTCCATAGAAGTTAGACGATCTCTTCATAATCTCCCAATGGAACCAGCAGGACAAGGTGTTATTAAAGCTGCCTCAGGTATGCTTGACTTTTGACCTCTGCCAGCATTAGTTATGGGAGGCTGTTTCCCTCCAATGCTTATTAGATTTCATTTTCTGACAAGGAGGACTTTTCAGTGAATGAATCACCCATCCTTTTGTTTCTCAGTTTTATTTTTCTTCTGAAAGTTGGTGAAATTTAGCTGATAGGCCAGCGTATCACTAAGTACTAAGTTGGTATCTAATAAAAGTCCTCAGTTTGATGTCATGTTGGGTTTTTAACTTCTCCTAGATAATTTATTATATATAATAAATATACATATATATTTACTATCATTCTATGTTTGAATTTTCAATTCTCTGTGCAGATTTAATCCTAAAAGATTTTCTATGGCATAGAATTTGTAATGAAACTGATTCTATGATATTTTTTTCAGATTTAGGTATTTCAGTTTGATTACATTAATTAACAGATTTTCTTGTAACCATGGATCTTTTGGTATATCTTATTGTTTACATGTTTTCTCCCTTATTAGACTCTGAATTCTTAGAATTAATTTTTTTTTTTCTGAGGCAATTGGGTTTAAGTGACTTGCCCAGGGTCACACAGCTAGGAAGTGTTAAGTATCTAAGGTCAAATTTGAACTCAGTCCTTCTGACTTCAAGAATAGTATTCTATCTACTGCGGCGCCACCTAGCTGCCCCAACTCTGAATTCTTAGAGACCAGGGACTTTTTATTTTTTGTTTTTGTCTTTATATCCTCAGATCTTATCAAAATACTTGGCCCATAGTAGGAGCTTAATAAATACTTATTCACTCAAATTTATATAGTGAAAAGAACCCTGGATTTAGAATTAGAAAACCTAGGTTCAAATGATTATTCTGACTTTTTACTACCTACATGACCTTGAACAAATCACTTAATGTTTCCAGTTTTCATTTGTTCACTATCAAACAATCAATCAACAAGCATTTATTAGGCACCTACTAGGTACCAAGGGACAAACTGGAAATAAAAATGCAATGATTGAAATATTATCTACTTGTAAGGATTTTATGTATGAATGAGGAAGACAAGAATTAACTATATAAGTATGTACAGAATAATAAGAATAAATACAGCTAAAAGCAAAATAGCTTAAGACAAATAGTTTGGAAAAGATAGCAGTGGTAGTTTGGTGAGTAGTTTCAGGAAAAGTTCACAGAGAAATTGGTGCTTGAGCTGCATCTTAAAAGAAGGAGGGATTCTTCAAGGCAAAAGTGAAGAGGGAGTACATTCCAGTCTTAGATGTAGCCATTGTAAAGTCAGAATCAAGAGATAAGTGTAAGAAACAAAGAGAAGCCAGTTTAGCTGGATCACAGAGTGTGGAAGAAGGAATTAAGATCTAGTTGGACTGGAAAGATAGACTGGGATCAGGTTAAGGGCTTTAAAAGCTGTAAAAGGAGGGTGTTGGATTAAATATCCTCTAAATTCTCTTGTGCTTAATCTAAATCTATAATTCTAAACTAACAAATAACCCCCCCAAATCTATATCTCCTTTTCCAAATAAATGAATGTTAATGGTAAGTTGAAATTAAAATACTGAATTTCAAGGACAGTGGTCTAGTGACATTTGAGAAGTGGTAAATTGGGAGAGTATGCATTCATTGGAAGATTTTGACCAACTAAAGATAGTGATAGATAAAATTCAGAATCTGTTGCCCTTTCCCCATTCATCAGCCCTCCAAGGATTCAGTCCCCCCAACAACCTCCACAGGTTTGGAATCATTTCATTGCTTCAGTGGCTCTCACTGATTTAAGTAAATTTAAGTAGTGAAATGTGGCGATACTTTAGGGACATTTTTTAAACCCACTGACTCTTCTTCCACTGAAGATAGTTCTTCCCAAGCTCACTGTCTTGCCAAAGAGATGAGACAAGAACATGTTTTCTATTGATTTTGAAAAGCAATTCAGGACCCAACTGGTAATAATAGGTGTGACCCGTACAGTTTTACATGCAGCCTGCTAGCAGCTCTAGCTCTTGTCGAGTCACTCTGATGTTTGGGATGCACATTCTTTGAAGATTACTTCTAAAGGAAGACATCCAAATCCTTAATTCGCGATTCTGTCTATTCCTGCCGTGTTTACATTCCACCATGGCAGAAGATCACTGTAAAAAGAAAAGATGAAAATGCACTTTTAAAAAGGGTTTCTAGCGACAGGCCTCCTTCAAAGATCCTAGCCCTTCTCCCCTTTTCCCTTCTCTTTGGCACAGAAGTTCGTATTTTATCGAGGAAAAAAAATATGTATATGATAATGGATGATACAAAGGTTTGCCCACATAATTGTGACCTATCCCAGTAGAACTTTTGGACAGAATGGTAGTGTGTGACAGAGCAAATACTCTTCAGCACGCTGCAGGGGTGCTGTTTACCTTCAGGGTCACTGCAAAATTCCTGACTTATGATTCATTGTATGGATCTTTCAGTTCTACGATAGAATATTCTAAGAGGAATCCCAGTGAAGCTTAATGGTTTGTTTGGACTGGGGATGATGCTGTCACGATCCTTTCCCTCTAACCACAGATGGAGGAGAATTTTAAGAGTTTGCTTTCAGCAGGTGTTAAGGTCAGAAGAACTGAGGACACAAAAGATCTTGCTTAACTTTGGTCTCAGTCAGTTATTTAGGTATCAGCTCTAAGAACTCTTGGAATCTAGTTCTCTTAGGAATCACAGAATCATATCATAGTTAGAAATGGAGATCATCGAGTCCAACATCATGATTTACAGATAAGGAAACTGAGTCGTAGATAATATGAACGAATTCATTGGTGAAAAAGGTATTTCTAAAGCAATGGCTAATACAAATTCAAAAGAAAAGATAGTTCTCACCCTTGAGGAACTTACATTCTAATGATGGAGACAATAAGCATAGGAGAGTGGGTCTAGGAGAAGGATTTTGGTTTGTAAAGTTACAGGGGTGGTGAGTAGAACACATTGACACACTCTATCCAGGAACAATAGCGGAACTGATTCCAGCATAGCTCATGGCACGTTGTTTTAAGACTGCAGAGGAGAGAAAAAAGCACAGAAAAGCAGTTGGCCAGAGAGGAAGGAGTGAAAAAAGGATGTCTGGGACTTTCCTAAAATAATAGTCTGAGAGAAGCATCCAGCAATCCAGAAAGGAGGAGTCAAAGTCTCAGTGGTAAATGGACCAGGTAGAATTTGAACCTAGATCTATTAACTCCCTCTCTAGAATTCTTTCCATTACACTATACTGCCTCAAGACCTACTTGATGAATTTTATATATTTCAACTGAATATTCAACCATAAGAGTGGGATTATTTAGAATAGAACACAACTTTGGGAACACTTAGGATACTGAAAGTAAGGAAGGTGAGTAGCGGGTAGGAGTGCTAATTAGGTGTCGGCAATCTGTAGGTAAAGAAAGATGGATTTGTATTACATGTGGTTTTAAATAATCCATTGCTTTGACTATTCATTAACATGGATGACATAACCTCTCCTCCAAGTATTTTGACTATATTTAATGACTGATATGTTATATTTCCAGAATAGAAAATAAGTTCTTTGAGGACAGGGAATTATTTTGTCTTTGTCTTTTCAGAACCCAGTAGAATATTAGCCTATAATAAATGCTTATTAAATATTCATTGGGTTGGATTAGAGTATAGTGATTCAACCAGGCAAGGAGAATTATACTTCTATACAGTTTATATACTAAAACCTATTAGATTTCTCATTGTCTTGAGTAAAAATATCACCCTTTTGGTCTTATTATTTTTAGGTTAAAAGAAAATTTTCAAATATAGAAAATTAATTAAATTTATTAAAAATATTTAGAGAACAAATTATAAGAATTATTGTCAACAGGGCCTGTTATATCTAAACAATATTCTACCTAATGCCTTACAATTCTGAGATGTTTATAGTTTTGTTTCAAAGTCAAATTGCTAAAAATTACACTCTATTGCAAAACAAATGAATGTTTGTTAAATTGATGAAATAGTATTAATGATTAAAGTGGAGATCCCTAGGGATGTTTGGGAAGTTTTTTCCAGACTTCAGCTGGGGACCTTGGCTGTTGACCCTCCAAAAATGTTAATCTGAACCTCTCCTCAGGAGAGCCTTTGAAAAGACTCCTAGGGTGATAAAGGCAGTATCTACATACCCCAGAGTAGTGAGGGCTAGACCAATTTAATTGTTTTGTGTGGGTAGCCAATTGCTAATACAGAGATTCAGGCCCTGACTTGTGCTTTGAAGATTCTCTTGGCATTAATTTACTATCAGAGATTCTATATAAGGGCCCTGGATCCACTGTTCTTTGAACTGTGTAGACCATAGCCATATCCAAAAACCATAAAGATTTTGATTGTTTGTAGCTATCAATGAATCATCTATTAAGATTTTTAAAAGCTCTTTTTCCCACCTCCCAAAAAAGTTTTCTTTGATTTCTCACTTTTGTGCTACACCCATAATCAATTCTAATCTACTTGAGGACAAATACTATTTTTCATCTTCATCTTTGTATTTCCTGGCCTACCACCGTATTTTGCACTTTGTAGGTAGCTGCTTAATAAATGATTATTAATTGAATTGAATTAGCTATTTCCACAAAATACAAAAAATAAATAATTTGCTATTTTTAAAAAATTGCCTTTTACTCTCCCATCACATTCCCATTGCCATTTTCTTCTAACCAGGCCCTATTTACCAGTGGGTGATTGCAGCAATCTCCAACTGATCCTGTTGCCTGGAATCTCTCTCTCTCCCTTCTCTAATCCATCCTATACAAATGCAGCCACAGTAATCTTCTTAATGCATCGATCCAAACATTGTCATCATAGCTTACATTTTGATGGTGCCTTCAGGTTCCATAACTCTTTACCTTTATGATTTCACTTCATTCATGATTTCTTCTAAATGAGGAATCTAGTGCAAATATTATCATTCCCTTTTAACAAGTGAGGAAACTGAGGCTTAAAGAATTTAAATGAGTTATTGGAAATTTCAGCTACACAGTAGCTAAAATTTTTGCAGTATGTATAGTTACAGGAGGTAAATTGCCAAAACACAGGCTTGCTCCTCTCCTCTCCTCCTTACCCCCGATCCCCTGCAGTTATTTGGCAAGAAAGCTGGACCAAATTAGAGATTTGTAGAGATTTGAATGCCTTAAAGTACTACATAAATGTTAATCATTATTCAAAATACTATATTCTTTAAAGTGTTTTTTCCATAAATGCATTTTACTGACCAGTGTAGAAACAGTTAAATGCAAAAAGTGATTTTCAGTCTTGGTTTTCTAACATCTCAGAGCTGGTTCTCCAGTTATCCTAAATGATTTGGGATTTTGAATAAATTCTTAAAACAACTTATTATTAATTCACTCTATTTAAAAAGTATGCCATTTAATATCTGTAAGAAAAGGGTAATAATAATGTTGACTGGTCATTACTGGCCTCAGTGTCCCATTCTGTCCCTGTTACTCTGTTATTCTCTGTAAACATAAACCCTGTAAGAGGAAAGTCGCTTTGCTATCAGTAAATTAATCTTAGGGAAACAGCTTTTCGTGGTCCATAGAGATGTGGCACAAGAATGGTAGCTGGTGTTGGGGATAGGGTGAATGATAAATATGGTTAATATTCAGAAGGAGGAATTGATTTTTAGAATGTGCCTTTGATTCACTAATCTCTGACATTGAGACATTTTTGAAGTCTGTTGCTATAATTAGAATTCTATAAGCCATTTTATGTCTCTATCAAAATTTTAAGAGACATAGAAAATTTAAGGATTTTGGGGGATTATAATTCATCACATCAACTCAAGTAATTTTACTCTTTGAACATTAGCACAGAGTGATATTCCTGAGAATTGGGGTAACTTTTGCTAGGTATTCCAGATATATTAAACATATTTAAGGTTGTGTGCTCACTAGCAAGCTCTGTTCTGATATTCCAACTCCCTCCCCACTCCACTGACCAGCACAGTTTGAGCTGGGCTAAAGAAAAATGACTTAAAAATTGCTTAACTCACTCCTTTGTTTTCATTGTATTTTTGCAGCTAGAAAACTAAGCCGGAAGTTTGGCTGGGGTAGAGGCCTTTATTCCACAGCTGTGGGTATTTCCCCAAATCCTGCTTTTGTGCAGGGGAGAGAAAGTGGCTACTAGAGATTCAGGCATAGAAATGACACATTGTACCCTCTCTTTATGGGCTCCCTATGGCAGCAACAGCCAGGCTCAGGTGAGTCATAGCAGTGGGGCTGAAGTGCTGGGCAGTCAGAGAGAGAGACAGAAGGGGATGGGGTTGGGGGAGGGGAGAAAGACAGAGAGACAGAGAGAGACAGAGGGCCAAGAGAGAGATAGAGAGACAGAGACAGAGAGAGAGACAGACAGACAGAGACAGAGACAGACAGAGAGACAAAGAGAGAGAGAGAGACAGAGAGAGAGAGAGAGGCAGAGACACACACAGAGATATAGAGAGAAACAGAGAGACACACACACAGAGAGAGAGAGAGACAGAGAGAGACAGACAGACAGATAGACAAACAGAGACAGAAGGGGATGGGGTTGGGGGGAGGGGAGAAAGACAGAGAGACAGAGACAGAGAGAGACAGAGGACCAAGAGAGAGATAGAGAGACAGAGAGAGGCAGAGACACACACAGAGATATAGAAAGAAACAGAGAGACAGAGAGACAGACAGAGACAGAGAGAGAGAGAGAGAGAGAGAGACAGAGACACACACAGAGATATAGAGAGAAACAGAGAGACACACAGAGAGAGAGAGAGAGAAGAGAGAGAGACAGACAGACAGACAGAGACAGAAGGGGATGGGGTTGGGGGGAGGGGAGAAAGACAGAGAGACAGAGACAGAGAGAGACAGAGGACAAGAGAGAGATAGAGAGACAGAGAGAGGCAGAGACACACACAGAGATATAGAAAGAAACAGAGAGACAGAGAGACAGACAGAGACAGAGAGAGAGAGAGAAAGAGAGAGACAGAGACACACACAGAGATATAGAAAGAAACAGAGAGACAGAGAGACAGACAGAGACAGAGAGATAGAGAGACAGAGAGAGGCAGAGACACACACAGAGATATAGAAAGAAACAGAGAGACAGAGAGACAGACAGAGACAGAGAGAGAGAGAGAGAAAGAGAGAGAGAGAAAGGGGGGGAGAGAAACAGAGAAAGAGACAGAGACAGACAGACAGACAGAGATAGAGACAGAGATGGAGAGAAAGAAAAGAGAGACAGAGAGAGAGAGAGACAGAGAGAGATAGAGACAGACAGAGAGAGAGAGAGAGAGAGAGAGAGAGAGAGAGAGAGAGAGAGAGAGAGAGAGAAGACAAGACATGTGGGCTGCAGGCTCTGTGTATGAAGCCTCACTTAGTCACAGGCCAGGGAAGCAGCCAGTCATCTGTGTTCAAGACCTCATCAGATTAGTGAATCCCCAAAGGTGCTAAGTCCAAACTGTCATTTCATTTAAACTTTTTCTCCCCTCTGCTTCTATTTTTTTTTTTTTTTTAATGCAGAGGCTACCCTTGTTGCTTAAAAAAAAAATCAGTTTGCAAAGGGCCGACTTAACCAAAATTGAAAAAAGGGGGCATGTAGCCATCAGGCTCTGATGATTAGTATTAAGATGAGGTGCACTTTAGCTTGGCTGAAACTTGTTCCTAACAGAATGTTAAATACTTAGAGAAAAGAAAGATTATGTCTATCTAGTTACACCATTCCTTGATATATGCACCATGTCAGCGGGCCATTGTCTCCTGGGTAAAGACTGAGAGTTCAAATACCCACTATCTCTCCCCTGGTGCTCCAAATGCTCTGCTTTGAAGTTTTTATAATCCATCTGTCATCTTCTAGTAGGGAGGGCACATGTTCTGTACCACTCAATTACAGAATTCTTTTTTGCCAGCTACAATGAGACAGGAAAGAATGTTATGGGTGGGTGAGAGAAACTGTCAGATATACTACATTCCTAGGATTCATATGGATGATGTTATTCCAGAGTAGGAACACAGCATGCGTTATTGTTCAAATGTATTAAGGGTACACTTGGTATTGCACTGTTGAGTCCCTTTGATTTTCACCGACTCGTCTTCATATTTGATCATTCCGGGTTTGCACAAGCGAATCAGCCAAGCCTTCTCTGGGGGGTGTGGACCATCCCATGCAGATTTAAAAGGAGACCTTTGTTTCAGCTGGCAGAGGGTCAGTTTCCCAAATGTGCCGATTTTCCCAAGCAGCTAAACACCGTCATTTTTGTTAGCACATCAGTGCAAAAGGAAGGTTTTTTTTTTTTTTACTTTTTAAATAGAACATGTTGGGCTTTCGAGATGATGGTAAATAAATGTAACAGGATCTTCCATACAAATGATTTCTCTCATCATCTGAACTGAAAGCTTGAATATTATATATTCTGCCATCTGGTGAAATCAGGGGAAGTTTTTTTTTTTTTTTTTTTTTTTTTTTTAAACAGGGCACATACATATAAGCACTAAGAATGACACCTCCTTAAATTGGATATTTTCCTTAAAAACAATCTACCTAGAGTGATTGGTGTTGCTTGATACCATGTTAACTTCTTGCTCATTGAGTCATGGGTGGTTAAATTCGTTGTCTTATGTGAAATGAGTTTGATGATCTCAGCCTAGTCTCCAGTGGGTATTAATTCACATTATGAAATATCTAGCATAATTTAGCACCGAGTGGCATAATTTGCATTTTTGCTCAAGATAGGGGCAGTGATAGAAGATGGGGATATATCATCTTTCATTCAAAAGGAGACGGTTCCTCTATGTTGCTTTAAAAATATTAATAGTCTTATGACTATTATTAGCGTGTTGTGAGCTTATGGTGTGAAAAGCTTGATGGGAGAAAAAAGGCATTAGGGCTCTGGCACTCCCCGGACTGAAAACTATTCAGAAAATGGAGCCATTTACCAAAATGTCATTCTACCCAAGAAGAATCAGGGCTCCATCACTGAATTCATGTCTGACAATTTCACATGTGTGCATAGTCACACATTGGAGCATACACGAAATCCATGACAAGAGGGGACCAGTTTCTTGGGGACCTTTACTCTCTTATTTCCTATGTTTCACAGATTGGGAAGGGAATTCCAGTATAGAAGGGGCTGCATAAATGTCTGATATTATTATAATAATGAATTTAATATAACTTCTATAATTTTATTCTCTGATCAAATTGATCGTAGAAGAAGGGAGCTTACTCTATATATCATTAATTGAAATCTGGAGACAATTTAAAAATAGTTTTTATTTTTTTTTCTGCTTGCAACTTTAGGAGGGCAGTCTGCAACAGTCGGGTCAGGCTGGGAACCAATTTTCTTCTCATTACTTTTGATTTTGGAGTCAATACAAATTTCATCAGGGATTGTAGGGTGCAGCTAGCTCTCTGTCTGCAGAGACACACAGACACAAGAGTGTGTGTACATTTGGGTTAAAGATTTACAGAAGGGAATTGTTGGTGAGTCAGGATAAGCAAGGAAGAAATATGCAGCAACAAAACAGTATATTCTGATATTTAGTTTTTGGCTGATTAACATCAGGAGGATGACGCTCTGAAAGGATTGAGTAGGAAGGGGACTGAGGGAGGTTTAGGCTTTGTAAACCTCACAGCTCAGATATTGATATTTTAGTTCACAGTATTTAAGCTTTTCTTCAGGCTTCCCCCCCATCCCCCTTTTCCTTTTCCTTTTGCTTTGTGCTTTATATGTTTTGTCTGTGGTCTTTCTCTCTTCTCCTGTTCTTTTTTTTTTTTTTTTTTCAGGTTCTTTCATTATTTTCTCTGAAGTGCTCAGGATTTAAGCCTCCAAAGAAACTTTATTAATTATTTCAATTCAGCAATTATTTGTTAGGAACTTATACTGTGCAATGTACTATGTTGGATATTACAGATTTAAAAAAGACTGGAAATCCATATAGCTTCTGCCCTCAGAGAGTTTATAGTCTCTTACCAGGTGGAAGAGAAAAAAATTAAAAGAAGCTGAAGTTTTCAATAAAATGATGGGGATATGAGAATTATTTCTGCTTTCTAACTTGCATATAACTGGCTGTCTTGGATTTCCATTTACCTATATAGTGATTTGTAGAGAAGTTAGACTCTGTAATATCTTTTGTGACTCCCTCATTTTTTACCACAGCCAATTTGATTATTGGTGGGTCATAGTATCAGCACATCTATCATGAAAATATTGGCATAATTAAAGATTTTTTTTTTTAAATGAGACCAGTCGTTTGCTATTCATGCTAAAACCAATTCACAGTAATGCCCTTTCTTCATGATTTGGTATTGGCAATAGCAACATATACTTAATCACATTTTCCATGAATAGTTATCTAATTCATATTATTGCTAATATAAAAAAGCAAAATAGACTGTTGGAGTCTAAATCAGCCTTGCTTTGGCTAGGAGATATGACTGTACAGAAAGATCCTGAGCTTCACTGGTGAATTTAAAGGGATGCTGTCCTTACTTTTTCTCTAAGGTACACTGAGGATTTCATTAGCTACCAGATATTTCCAGAGTCAGGTCTAGAGAAAAGAGGCATTTTTTGAGACGCTGCTAGATTGCAGGCGGGAAGTTCACGTTTTATCCTGGGCTCTTAACATTTGGGGTTGCCCCTTGGGAAATTTCCTAGGAGACTGAGGTCACATTTTTTATACATGTTGAAAAATATTCACTTATCAGTATTGGCGCAACTGTAAACAAGTGATAAAGTGACAACGTTTCCAACAGTAAAACTGACAGCATTTACTTTAATTTTCTGTCATTTTGGTAATTATATCAATCAAGACCCAAAACTAAAATGATATTTTAGCATGCAGTAAGAAATGAGGAATTCAGATCTTAAAAGACCATTACAATTAGCTTTGAAACATTCCCCATTTTAACATAATTGTTTCATATAGCTTATATGTCTTCATTTACAGGCAAATATTCTGTTGATCTTTTATAAACAAAGTAGCACCCATCTGCTTCTTGAGACACTCCTGGTGCCTATTCATTGCAAAAATAATACATGTCCTAATGACTTCCACATATTTTGAAATCTCCCTTTTGAAATTGGTCTTGGCAGATTATTTGCAGGTACTTGAGTTGCATCTGTTTGCAATTTTGCAAATGCGGAAGACTTTAATGTTGAGCACTGCAAGAGGGCTATTTTAATCCTCAGATAACATTGACTGTCATCAAAAGCCACATTTATCTTTTCCAAGGTGGGGCAAATGTGTAATGTTAAAAGACAGTAAAAGGTCAAGGTCAAGGCTTAGGTCTGCCTATTTTCCTTTCATAAAACCATGCCTTTTGCCTTCTCTTTCTTATATTTCTTTTCATTGAAGTCTAAGCTTAACTACCCGTCGCCAAGAGGATGTTTTGCTGATAAAATGAAAGATCAGGAAGAGAGTAAATCTGAAATAATTGTGAACTTCAGTCTCTTGTACTTATTACCACCATGTGGCTAACAGCTGACCAACTTGAAGCCGTTTCTATTTACATTGCAGAACTAAATAGCATTGTAGAAAATTCAGAATTCCTCCTGTGAAGTCACCAGGTCCCTTAGCAGGTGGGTACCTGAGATAAGTTTGGGTGTCCCTAATCATGTTCAGGGATCATTCAGTGGAACATGTACCTCCTCTTCCCAACAAAGGCACAGGAGCCATGAATGCCAGAGGCCAAATAGGGAATTGTAGCAGCTTTTCTGAAGGCTGATCCAGCAGGTCCAGTTCCAGTGTTGAACTCAAACTCACACATAGATTTGAAATAACCTGACAGTGGGATTACCTGATTTAGTTAGAGTAACTGCTCCAGCACCTGATGGGAGATGTTTTAGGGGAACTTTCTTAAGGCACAATGTGATGAATGAAAGCTTTATTTATTTATTTATTTATTTCACATTTGGAGCCAGATTCATTTGCTTCTCCCCATTTAGATTAGAATGGCATGCTATTTTCTAGATGTGTTGCATGGGGATTAAGCAAGGTGATTTTCTCTTTGGACCAATGCCATTTTTTTTTTTTTTTTTTGCCACAAATAACCAAAGTATATAGGCTCTTACAGTAGAATAGGGATTATTTATCATTTTATAGTTATATCCCTAGTGTACATAACCTTGGGTACAGATTACATCCCTATTATACAGCATAGTTGTGTACCAAGATATAGCTCCTTGCCCCCTTTTTTGGAAGAAAGAAGCAAATCTGTGATTTAATTTGCATAGGGAATTTCAAGTATTTATACTTGGATATGCAACTCATCTGTTACCTATAGTCTTAGAGAGTTGACTGGGGCAGAAGTATCAAACACATCTTAGCTTGGCAACACTCCTGAGTGGGGTCAAATTAGAATAAGGTGTAATTGGGAAATATTTGACAAAATTAATAAAAAATATAATAGAACATAGATATTGTTAATATGTGCTTTTCTAAGTTAATATGTGACCAGCAAGATTCTTAGAAAAACTTAATGGCTCTGTTTCTCTCTAAGATGAGTTTGATGGGGGGGTGGGGAGCAAGGAAGGAATAGGGGACAATAGAATTTTAAGGGGGTCATATAAGTGATAAGCATCAGACAGAGGACTTGAATTCAGTTCTTCCAAAGCTGGTACTCTGGATACAACATGAGGCTTTTTTGTCTTGGGGTAAGAACTTAACATACACTTTTTAATTGAGCTGAACTGAAGCATTTATATGTATGTATGTATGTATGTATGTATGTATAAAATATAGGTGCTTTTGCCAGTTCAAAAGGACTGCCAAATATGGTAAAAAGTTGTGTATCTTCAAAGAAATACCTCTGGTAACTTTAAAAGATACTAGTTAAAGGAAGACCAGAAATGAGGAGATAAAACCACAGGAAGAAGACTTTATTCGGGGATTTTTTTGTGACATCACAAAACCATATTTGAAGAACTCAGATGATGCCCAAATACCAGTCAACCCCCATTTTATTTGTTTTTAAAATTAAGCTTTTAAAAAAATTAAACTTTTTCCTTTTTTTTTTTTTTTTTTCATTTTTATTAGCAGGCATTGTTTTCTCTCCAATACTACACTGCAGTAATTATCAAACTACTTGGTACTGGTTGAAAAAAGAGACAGGTCTACCAGTGGAACAGATTAGATATACCACATGTAGAAGCAAACTCAATAGCCTAATAATCTTAGATAAACCCAGAGATCCTAGTTACTGGGGTAAGGACTCACTATTTAACCAAAACTGCTGGGAAAACTGGCAGAAACTAGTGTTAGAACAGTATCTCACACCATATACCAAAAGTAAGTCCCAAATGAAAATATGATTTAAATATATAAAGTCATATTATTAACATATTAGAGGAGTGAGGAATTACTTTTTGAATCTATGGATAGTGAAGAGTTTATGACCAAACAAGAATAGATTGGGATTTGTTATTGTAATTATTGTTATTGTAATTGTTATTGTTATAATTTTCTTCAACTCCAAGGAGGAGACCTTGGAGATCATCAAATTGAATCCCATTATTTATAGGTAGAGAAAGTGGGGCTCAGAGAGAGAAAGTGAAATATTTACCTCGAAGCTAGAATTAGAACTCAGATCTCCTCATTTCTAAAACAGTGTTTTTAATCCCACATGGTACTACTTGGAAACAGTGACCAATTCTGTTTATGTAAAATTTACAACCAGAAACTAGATGTGGGGAGTGTGGTTTTGTGTGGAAGCTAAGAGAAGCAATGCTACTTTCTTTTTAGACCCCAGTTCTTTGTAATTCATAGTTTTAAAAAAATTCTATTGAAAAATCAACAATTGCAAAGCTTCTAATCTAGAGTGTAAATAATTATCTTATTTAAGAATTCTTCATTTCATGAAGGGATCATCTAGGGTGGCCCAAGAGTATAGTGAAAAGAATATTGTCTATGGAGTCAAAGGATTTAGGTTTAAATTCTTCCTCTGGTGCTTGCTACATGGGCACATCATTTAACCATTGTTGGTCTGAGTTTTTCCACCTGTAAAATGAGAGGATTGGGGATTAAATGATGTCTGTGGTCCCTTCCACCTCTAAATCTATGATTGAAATCTTCCATTGTATTTGAAATGGAACTGGATTAAAAAATATATATATCTACACAAATTTCCAGGAATCAGAGATGATACAAAAGGGATTTGTGTCAAGATACAGGTTAGACTGGATGAGCTATAAGACAAATCCTTTCCCCATCCTGTTATCTTCTTGCCTCCATTGTACCCAAGCTGTAAGTGCACTGGCTGCTCACAGATCCAATCCTTCCGCTGGATGGCATAAGGATTGACCTGTTCAGTTTCCAACCTGGCCAATTCACTCCTTCTCTAGGTCACTGTTCCCAGGGACTGAACTTAATGGAGACACCTGCTTGGCTTAGCCTATCACAGAACTCCTGAGCCTCTCAGGTACTGGGATTACAAATATGTACGATGCTTGGTTCTATGAGGTCCCTTTCAACTGAAATGCTCTGATTTTATGAATGGACTTATTTACACCTACATACAACTCAAACATGCACAGGTGTCTCAAACTTTTTCTATTTTCGTTAGTTCTACCCCACTGGATTCACTGGATCAGCATTTCATTCCCAGGAGATGTAGCTAGGCTAGTCTCTGTGAGTCATTGGGTTAATGTTAAAAACACATGCTGCCCAAATGACAGTTTCAAAGACTGTCTACTTTAGCTTTTCAATTAGATAAATTTAACAAACATTCATTAGGACCTGGTATATTTGTAAGGCACTGTGTTAGGTGCTTGGGGTGGGGGGAGGATTCAAAGATAAAAATGACAACTAGGACCTTAGAGCTAAAAGGGTTCAACCATGCAGCCCAACCCCTCATTTTACAAAAGGAAAAACTGGCCCAGAGAAGTTAAATAGTGGATTTGTATAAGATCACGCTGGTAATAAGTGCCAAGGTTGAGAATCAAACTCAGGCCTTCTAATTCCAGATATAGAATGCTTTCTCTTGTACTAACCTTCAAGTTCTACTGGGGGAAGGAGGTGGAAAATATGGCCAGGTTATGGCTTGGCAAACATAAAGTGTGTATGAAGTAATTAATAGGACTATCTTCAGACCTCACCTTCTGCCACCTTCTTTAGAGACTTTAACCTTGGTGCCAAAAAATGCCTCCACATTGTTTGGGAGGGAGCTGGCTTTGGAAACTGTATTAAAACCAAAGACAGAGTCTCTGCATTTTGGGAGAGTTCTTTCTGCATACAAAGACCACCAGTCAGAAGTGATTAGGCAAGAGATGGGATCACCTCTTGCCAATAACATGGCTGCCTACTTTAGGAATGCAAGGTCAGATACTTCTTGTCAAAGACAATATTATGCACCTAATGGAGATGCTCTAATCTTTCTTTTTAGACTTTCTAGAGCAAAGTGTACATAATGAACAATATGAACAATGTTTCTTCTTTCTTTCTTTTTCTTTCTCTGTCTTTCTCTTCCTTCCTTCCTTCCTTCCTTCCTTCCTTCCTTCCTTCCTTCCTTCCTTCCTTCCTTCCTTCCTTCCTTCCTTCCTTCCTTCCTTCCTTCCTTCCTTCCTTCCTTTCTCTTCCTTTCTCTTCCATTTCCTCATCTAAAAAAATGAAGGGATTGCATAGTACCATACCAGTTTTTTTTTTTTTTAAACTCTGAATCTATTAGCCTATGATCCTTATTTTTTAAAATTGGTTCTATTTTTTGTCTTATATCACCTAAGTTTCTCCCAGGATCTTCATTCATCTCCTCCATTATAACAAAGAATTTTTTTTTTAAAGAAAGAAAAACTCAGGAAAAGATAATTAAACCAAAAAAGTTTGAAAATACATTCAGTATTCTACACCTGTGGATTTCTTACCTCTGTAAAGAGTTGTGTGTGTGTGTGTGTGTGTGTGTGTGTGTGTGTGTGTGTGTGTGTTCTCATTTTCTTTTTTAGGAGGGGCCATGCTTATTCTTTGTTATTTTATAAATTCACTTTTCATTGTTTTTGTGATTGTTTTTACCATTTATGTCACCTTTGATTTTATTATTCCTCTTTTACACAGGAGAAAACTGAAGGTTGTAGAGATAACTAAGTTGACTCAAGGTCACAGTTAGAAATCATTATATCTGAAACTCAAGCATTTATTGAGGAAAGAAACATTTATTAAGTATTTACTGTGTGCCAAGCACTGTGTTAAAGACTAGAGATACAAATACTCTCCAAAGGAAGGGTCGTCCCTGCCTCAAAGAATCTCCCTCAAATAATGAGGGAAGACAGCACATAAAAGAGAGATGATGAAAAGAGAGAAGAAGGAGAGAGGGAGATGATAGCAGTGTAAGAGTAGTCTAAAGATATGGAAGCAGAGCCAGTAAAAGAATGAAGGATGTCTAGCCTGATTTATTCTTCAAAATAGAGTTTAGTCAGAACTCAGCAGTAGAAGAAGGGGACCATGACTTTTGGAGGGTTATTCCAAGGCAAGTGGATCACAGGAATGATCGAATGTCCCAGGGTAAAAAGCCACCCCAGCTGCTGAGTGAAATGCTAGGATAGAGGGAACATGATTTTGAAATCCAGAACGTTAGGGGGAAAAAAGATAGGAATGGAAGCAGGGGACTCTGTCCTATTTACAGAATGGATACTCCAAGTCTTTTGACTCAGGATTAGAATATTCTTTTAAGGACTTTCTCTGCCATATTCTTCCCACTCTGCAGGTAAGCTTATAAGAGGGGATCAGACTCTCTCCTTAGTCATGTTCTCAGAAACATGAACCTATTTTCTAGCCAGAGAAACAGCATAGCAGAAATTGTTCTTGTGGGGAAGTCATGACTAAGCCTAGATGGAGACACTACCAAGTGAAAGGTTCATACGTTTTCAAGATGCCTACAAGTGTTTTATACTGAGAGAAAAATCTATTCCTCTTGCATCTAGCACTAGGAGAGGACAAACCAGACTCTTGTGAGTTCAACTGTTTCTTTGAAGCTTCTCTTCGTGGCCTGTTCTGCTTTCTCCTTTTTCTCTATCTTCATAGGTAGATCAAAGGAAGGCGTTCCTTCTCTGAGACATCTCAGCAGCCTGCTAGTTCCAAGTACCCACGTTTATAGCAGATGCACTAGTGCACCTTGGGAAAAATGTATTATTGATGAAAACCCATCATCATACCCTAAACCACTGCATTTTATGCTGCTTGTGGGTGTACTTCTATGTCTTGTTGGCAAAGCAATTAGTGGCACAGTGGGAGATCCACAGGTTCAAAGCTAGCTATGTGAGATCTATTCTACCCCTTTAAAAATTTGGACTTGCTTTTTGTTGTTGTTTTGATTTTTTAAAGGAAGAGGAAAAGAAAATCTAATGGTTTTCATTCAATGACAACATCTCTGAGAGAACTCTTCAGTAAGCCTGATCTCGATAGTGTCCAGACTTGCTCTCTGTTAGAACCTGGCACTCTGGAGCTTGGGTCCTCACATTATGCAGGTGGAAATGTGAGGACCATTGAGCAGTCGGAGTTTTCCCAATGTATCACAATTACAGAAACATCTGTGCTCAAGAACTTTGTGCTGATGCACTGTGAAAACGTGGTGTTCAATCGCCCTCAACATTTCCCGATTTCTTCCTTGGGTAAGATGGCAGGGAAGTGCCACATAAGCATTCAGGAGGGAGCTTTTGGGTAAAGATACTTGGTGCTTTTTGCTCGAGCTGCCCACTGCCTTTTTGATTTGGGGACTATGGGAAGGAAGGTGAGTGATTTTCTTAATAACAAGCGTAATAATAATGACATAGTCTGTTAAAGTTAGCAAAGTCTTTTATTTGAACTTTATAACAACTCTGTGAGTCTGAGAAGTGTAAATATTATTCCTGTTGCTCTGATGAAGAAACTGAGGTTCAGAGAGAAATATAGAGTTTCTGAGATTTCAGATTGGGAAGATATTTTTTAATATAATCTAATTTAGGGATTTTCAATTTGAAATTCATGAGTTGTTTGATTTAAATTATATTTTGATAACATAATTCCTATATAACACCTATAATTCTTTTGTAATCTTATGTATTTAATGTCTACACTTAACAACATTATTCTGAAAAAGGTTCCATAGATGACACACAAGCAGGAAGTTTCAGAGCTGGCACTCGAACTCAGATCCTCTGACTGCAAATCTAGCATTCATTCTGCATCAAAACTCTGCCTGTCCCTGACCATGTTTATTAAGTACCAGAACACAGCTCTCCACACTCCAGGATTTGTCGTTGTTCCTCTTGCCAACTGAGCAGTTGCTCCAGAATGTCTTTTACCAGGAGCCGGGTCAAAGACTCCTGGGGTCATGAATCACATCTTGGAGACTGAACTTGCAAGTATTCAATTCTTAGATACTTGTTGGGGAGAAAAAAGTCAAATGAATGAAGTAACAATAGTCCAGATGTACAGATGAGCCATAGGCCATTTTTGTGGTGTACCTCAGTGTATATAGTAAAAAACAATTCCAGATACATTAAGCAATCCTCTCACAGAAGTGTAGAAGGCATTCCAAAGGTAACTTTGGGATGGTTGTATGTCTGTCTCTCTCTGTGTTTCTGTCTCTATCTCTCTCTCTATCTATCTCTGTCTGTCTGTCTGTCTGTCTGTCTGTTTGTCTATCTCTCTCTCTCCTCATTCTCTTCTTCCTTCTCGCCTAACTCTCTTCTTCTCTCCTCTCTTTCTCCTATCTTTGTCTCCTTTCTTCTCTTTCTCTCTTTCCTTTTTCCCCTCTCCCTCTCTCTTCCCTCCCTTTCTCTTTTTTCTCTGTCTTCCAATTATCTATTATATCTATTATCATCTGTCTTCTATCTACTTATCTGTATTATCTATCTTCCATTTACTATCTATCTCCTGTCATCTTTCTATCTGCTATTATCTTCTATTTGTCTTTTTAGCTAACATCAATGCTTAAAACAGATTAGACTTTCAGGGAACCGTGTGTGTGTGTGTGTGTGTGTGTGTGTGTGTGTGTGTATGTACATTTTTGTTGTTGTTTTTCCATTGTTTCAGTCACATTCAACTCTTTGTAACCTCATTTAGGTTTTTCTTAACAAAAATGCTGGAATAGATTGCTATTTCCTTCTTCAGGTTATTTTACAGATGAGGAAATTGAGGCAAACAGGGTTAAGTGACTTGCCTAGCTAGTTAGAATCTGAGGCTGGCTTTGAATTCAGGTATTCCTGAATCTAGACCTTTGCTCTCTTCACTGTACTACCTAGCTACCCCATCTATGTACATACAAACACATATAAACATATACATATACAAAATATATATATCCATATGTGTATGGACTAACTAGTTTGTATATATGGATGTGTTTGTAAGTATATATTTATATACATACCCACAATACATGCATTATAAATACATGTATGTTTATGCACATATAACAGATCCAAATGTGCATATATGAAGATATACAGGCAATAGATATAATTATCAATATACTATTTCCCCCAAGTCTTAATGTAGTTTTATTTTTCTGTGATGTAGTTTTAAAGTGAGGCACAAGGTATGGTTTGAAGGGTGCATCTCTTGAGAAGAGAATGGTGAGCATTCCAAAAAGACAAGAAGGGCACAAAGGAAGCTGCAGGTGTGGGACTACACATGGCACATGATGGAATGGGGAAGAGTAAGCAAAGAACTGGCTGGCAGAAAAGATTTGTTTAGGAAATAGCAGATGAAATTTTTTATAAAAATAGGGTAAGGTTAGGGTGGCCCTCGGCTGCCAAGGGACGGTTTTCTGTCTGCAAAACAAGCATTCCTCAGGGAATCAAGCCTGCAAACTGGTACTTACTCACCATCTGTGCTGGCTAGTTTCTTTGGGTCATTTGGAGTCCATCATGAAAATGGAAGGAGGCCCTGGGCTTTGGGGGTCTAGGTTCCAGCCTTTCTTCCTGTGTCTAATTTAGAGATGAAAGGGTTCTTAGAGGCCATGCAGGTCAATCCTCTCATTTTACAGTTGGGAAAACTGAGTCCCAGAGGGATTAAGTGAGTTGTCCGAAGTGGAATAGGTAGGAAGTGAAAAAGACAAATCTACCATTTTCCATGTGACCTATTATTTATTATATTAATAATAACTTTTATTATATCTCTCTTTAATAATTATAAAGCTCTTTCCCCATAGTTAGGAAGTAGCAGAGCAGGAATTTGAATTTAGGTCTTTCCTTCATTCCCACCCCCCCCCCCCCAAAAAAAAAAAAAAAAAAAAAACTTTGGAAATAAAAGTATATAAGATCAGCTTAAAACCAGATTCCTTGATAACATTTTGATATTCTCCTGTTCCCTTTACTAACTCATAACTTAGTTAATAGAGGAATTTCCCAGGCTGAGGAAATAGAGGAAAAATAAAATTAAAAATAGTAGCATGTGTGTGTGTGTGTGTGTGTGTGTGTGTGTGTGTGTGTTACAGGAGAGAGAAAGGAAAATATGAGCATGAAATGAGTGCATTATTCTCATTTCAGTGATTACAATGTCCCATAGATTTAGGCATTTCTGAACCAGTGCACCACTCAAATTCATGTCAAAAATTTATTTGTGCTAATCAAATTTTCAGCCACTCATTCTATTGCAAGCACAAGTCTCTGCTGGTCAGAAAGATTTTTTTTTTCAGTGTGGATTTTCATATATTTATGGATTAGAATCAGACCCTATGTTTCTATTGTTGTCTATCTCTAACTAGGTTAAAAGCTTTTCCTTGAATCTTCACCCAGGCATCTCTTTAGAAAGGAACACCCAGGCCAAGTTTGACTGAAATTAAAGAGGAAAAAAAAAGCTACAAAGAAAGCCAAGAAAGACAGAGAGAGAGAGAGAGAGACAGAGAGAGAGAGAGAGAGAAGAGAGAGAGAGAGAGAGACAGAGAGACAGAGAGACAGAGACAGAGAGAGAGACAGAGAGACAGAGAGACAGAGACAGAGAGAGACAGAGAGGAAGAGAGGAGAAAACCTCACCATAATCAAAAAAACAAACTGGACTTCTAGATGTTTGTGACTTAAGGTTTGCAGATCCTAAGTTTTGCAGCTTGGTGAACTTAAAAGGTTAGCTATGAATAACCATAATCAAATCTTTTCTTTTGTCCATATTTAATTCAAATGAGATTGCTCCATATTGACTTCTAATGCTAAAAGGCCACCCACCATGGTATCCCAGCAGCCAATGAAGCAGGCAAGTGAATGCTTTCTTAAATGATGCTAATCAGCCCAGAGAGGCCTGCCCTCTATCCCCATCAGTATTCTGTAATTCAGATGTGCTGATAACCTGAAATTGAATGTGTCAGTATGCAGACATGTGAAGAGAAAAGGAAACTAGAAGGCAAAAAGACCAGCCAGAGAGACAATGCCTGTTGGGTTGGTTCCCCCCCCCCCCCCCCCCAATCCTCCTCCTCCTTCTTTTTTTTTTTTTTTTTTGGTCTTATTATTATTATTTTGGTGCAGGGCAACGGATAAAAAGGAAGGTTTCAAGTTCTAAAATATTTATAGGATGGCTTTGAAGTTAATATATGTTAAATGAATAAATAGTCCGACATTTTCAGCTGCCATGTGGTGAATGGAAATTTGTGATTAATTTTTTTTAAGTCACTATTTTAAAACACCCTCTCTTCTTCTCCCTCCTTTTATATATAGAGAGATTCCAATCTGGTGAGCATTTCTCACAGGAAAGTTTAACAAAAGACTTGCCATTGTCACAGTCCCAGCTACCAGCAGTACAGCTGAGGGTCAGTTGCTATTTCTATTTTAAACCGTGATTTTTTTGCAAAGTTTGTCTTTTAACTGTTCTCATTCTAATCAGGCATACAGTCTTGCAGATCAGCTCCAAGCCCCCACACCAGGCGAGCTAGGACACAGGGAGACAAACTTGGGAAATTTGCTCTATCAATATGTTTTAATAGATTTTGGAGGCGGGGGAGATTGGAGTTGGAGCAATAAGAAAGGGAAGGCTTACTGGCCTCCAGTCACTGAAGTGGGGCTTGATTTAAATTCTGAGAAAGTATCGTATTTTGTTGGAAGAATTTGTTTTAAGTTAGTGGGTATATAACTTTTCATTTAATTTAGTTAACATAGTGCTAGACTATGTTCACATGTAGACAAATATAGGGGCAGGAACACACACACACACACACACACACACACACACACACACCCCCCTTCTCATGGCAGCAAATGTCCCTGCATTGCCCAGGGATAAGGAAACCTGCATACAGGAACATTATTCCCTTAGGTGATGGAGACATTAGGAATTCCTGGACTCTGAGACCAAATTAATTCATTAAAAATATTTATTGAGTACATAATACTATGGCTACTATCCTTCTAGAAGGAAAATAGAAAGATAGAGTGAATGGTTGGAAAACTAAAATAATTTTCAAAATGCCCTTCATGACCAGCCCTCCACAAGCTCTTCCTTCTTTCGCTCATTGTGATGTAGCCTAGAGGAATCAGTGCTCCTGATCTTTCCCTATCCAATAAGTTTTCCTTGAGACCAGGGCCCATAGATTTCTCTTTCTAAGACTGGCTGATGGCACCCTTGCCTGGGAGTGAAGAACTGGGTATTCCCTAGAGTGGAGTTTCCTATGCTAGGAGTCATAGACCTTTGAATTATCTATTCAGGGTACCCAGTTTGGCACTGTCATCAAGTCCAGACATTCTTTTCAGTAGCCCCACTTCTAATGACAGACAGCTTACCCAGGCACTGGCTCTGTGGGCTGGCCTTGTGTACTGGTGGGATGGTAGGCGTGGATTTAATTATCCATTGGTGTCCTCATTTATATCTTCCTGCCGGCTGCTTGATTGCTTTGTCTCTCCTTAAAAAATATTTATTTGAAATTGTCAGTGATCAAAGACTGAAAAACAAAACAGAGCAGGATATTAAAATGAAATTTTTTTTAGAAGGTTGGAGTGTCAGAATCGTTTTTATTAGAAAATTTTACAAGATGAAGCCAAGAATTATTTACGTAAACTTCATACATCAAGAGTAAAACTCCCATCCACATCTCTGATCGGTGTCACTGGTCGATATAGCCTAGCTTGAAAATATCTCCCATTTAAGATAGGAGAAATTCACTTTCATTAAAATTAACTGATTTTACTAGATCATATTTAACACACATATACACACACACGCACATGCACACATCTGTGTTCAGAATTGATAAAGAAAGAACTCTGGTTAAATAATCCACTTTTGTCTGACAACGGAATCAGTTATAGAGGTGCAAATATGCAGAAAGCTATTTGGAAATGCATCCTAGTAGTTGTCAGGTTTTATTATGCAGGAAGGTGTCATGTTTGTTACGAAGCTGAGTGCAGATGGCAGAGTGGAAGAAATGGATCACTAATTTTAACAATGATTAATGAACAGAGATAGAAAATGAATTACATTGGACTATCGGAGGCAAGAAATATTTTTGTGAAAATTTTGACTCATCTGCTGTGCTGTTCTCTGTAAATTATTTTCTGAAATTCTATATGTTGTCAACAGTTGACTGCATTTTCCATTACTGTCTATTTCTGTTCTTAAGTACTTTTGTGTTATTAGAGATACATAATTTCAAAATACCAATACATTCCTGATTACTTAGAGAAAATATATGTAACAGTGTGAATGTTCCAAAGACTCCAGCCATAAAAGTCCTGTTTTATAATAATCTTTCATTCCTCCTCATTTTATCACTACATTAGGAATGTTTGATAAAAAAAAAGGGGGGGGGGATTCCAGCACTCGTAGAATAAAGGAAATATAGAGACATAGGTAACAATAGAAATATGGTCAAGTGGGTTTCTGTGGTCTTTCACTCACATCCCCATTCTCACCCCTATGCTTTTGTCACTGAGTGGGGAAGACTCAGTCTTCTTTGACCGATGGAGTATCTACAGCCAGTCATTTCCAAATTCTACTTCCAAAAGCTTTGTCCTCTTTGTCTCTCTTTTTTTTGCTTTCAGAACAACTACCCTTGTGGTTCCAAAAATAATTTGAAAAATTCCCCAAAACATGAATACTTTCTCTTACCTAGACTACTATAAAGGCTTTTCAATTGCCCTTTCTACCTTTCTACTTTTCAGTTCTTCTCATTTATTCTTCATATGGGTGCATACGTCATCTTCCTAATGTATCATGGTATGACTATGTTAATCTCTTTTCCTTAAACTTTGTGCATTCTAGTCAGAACCATATTTCTGGTGTCTCTATTTTGCTCTTTCTTACATTATGCCCACTTGAACCCTTATTCTTTTAAAATGTCTTTTGTATTAGATCTATGTTCTACTCTTAGGAATTTCTCTTCTCTCTCTTTCCCTCCCTTCCTCCTTCCCTCCCTCCCTCTCTCTCCTTCCCTCCCTCCCTCTCTCTCTCTCTCTCTCTCTCTCTCTCTCTCTCTCTCTCTCTCTCTCTCTCTCTCTCTCCCCTCCAAAAAAATGTAAGCTTTTTGAAGGCACGATTTTGATTTTTGTCTTTCTATTCCTAGCACTTAGAATAGTGCTTGGAACATGGTAGGAACTTAATACATGATTGCTGGATTGAAGTGAACTTTTAATGTCTCCTTCTGGCTGAATAATATATAAACTTTTTTTTCCCCTGAGGCAATTGGGGTTAAGTGACTTGCCCAGGGCCACACAGCTAGGAAGTATTAAGTGTCTGATTTGAACTCAAGTCCTCCTGACTTCAGGGCTGGTGCTCTATCCACTGTGCCACCTATATAAACTTCTGATTCTGGCATTCTGGCCTTCCATATTTTGGCTTCAGCCTACCTTTTCTACCTATGTTATTTTTTCCCATATACTCCATGTTCTAGCTAAACTAGACAGCTCTGTGACAGAGATTTCTCTTTCAAAGTATTGAAATTCTTCCCATTCTTTTTTTTCTTCAAGTATTACTTTACCTTAAAGAGTTCTCTAAACTTTTCCCTTCCTCAACCATGAAAATTATCTCCATCTTTTCATATTTTTCATAGCCATGTGTCTGGACTTCTCCTTTAAACTTTTTACATTCTGTATTTTTTCATAGTTATTCATGTTCCTGTCTCATCTCCCTCTACAGTATAAGCTGGGATGTGTGTGTGTGTATATATATATATATATATATATATATATATATATATATATGTGTGTGTGTGTGTGTGTGTGTGTGTGTGTGTGTGTGTGTGCGTATAATATTATCTTTTCTTTTTTATTATTTGGACCTTGCCAAACATCACAAGCATGGACATTGCCCTATATAAAGACGAACAAAATAAAAAGGATTACATAAGAAACTCTGAGCCTTTACTATATATAGCTTTTTTTTTTTAATAAGGAAGGTATTAAAAGTATACTTCAAATTTAACATAGTAGTTTTAATGTTTTGCTTGTTTTTTTTTCCTTCTGAACTTTCTTTTGATCTCTTCTTTTTCTCTTTTGCTTCTATTGCTCACTTTTGTTATTTTTGAAAAATAATTCCTTGAAATACTTTTTTTCTTTTCTTTTTAAAAAATATTGCTATTACCACCCTTAATGCTTCCATGATCTCCTCTCCTATTTAAAAGTAAGCCTTTCCTTATAACAAACAAGCACAGTTAAACAAAAGAAATCCATACATTGTCTGAAAATGTAAAACTTGTTTTGCCCATCTATTCCGTCACCTCTCTAACAGGAAATGGGAAACATGATTTATTATTAGTCTTAGAGGGCTGTGATTGGTTGTTATAGAATTCATAGTCCCCTCTCTGAAACTGCTTCCCTAACTCATATCCACATGGGCAGATTGAGTCCAAAGAAGGGCAAATATTACTTTTTTCCTTCAGATTGTTAGGGGGTAGTCCATCAAAAGTGTGTTGATTTTCAGCCAAACAATAGTACAACAAAGACAGTCATAGAAGCAATCATCTCAAATTTGGAGAATAGTCTCTTATTGCGCACATGAGGTCCCTAAGGAGAGTAGGCTCAAACTTCTTAATATATTTTTTTTTTATTTTTTAATTAAATATTTCCCAATTACATGTATTTTTTTTTAAAACATTCACTTTAAAAAACAATTTTGAGTTCCAGATTCTTTCCCTTTCTTCTGCCTCTTTCCTACTCACTGAGAAGGCAAGCAATATAATACTGATTCCACTTTAGGCTCAAGCTTATGGTAAAAATGGTAGCAAGGGACATATATAGGAAAATCATGTGACAAAGGAGTAACTCATAGCTTTGGGTTGCTAGAAATTCTTTTCTCCTTTCATGGAATCCTCATTGAGTTCCTCTTAGGTGTAGTTCCTTGTTGGATTTTGAATACTGATTCCTTTGTAGAATCATAAAACTAGCTTTCTTCAATATGTCTAATTTGTTCTTAATATTTCTCTCAGTCCCTAACATAGATTCTCTTGTCAGCCATTGCTACTCTGGGTCCAGAAGATGGTGCTACTGATGCTGATGGGAACTTTTGAAGTTCACAAAATTGTTACGCTGGTCAATTTTGTTTCTGGACATTTACTTACTTTTTCTTGACTAGCTATTTGCTTTCTTCTATCATCTGAATGCATTGCCTCCTACTGGTCGCCACGAGATTCTTAACTTTTTCTGTGTCATGAACCCTCCAGAAGTTTGGTGAAGAGGCTTGGCCTTCTTCATAAGAAGAATAAAAATAAAATACATAGGATCATAAAAGAAACTAATTTCAATGAGTCACAGTTTGTCAATATGTGAAAAAAAGTGCATGTATTTTAGCTTAATAACCCCAGTATTAGTACATTCTAATATGGTCAATGGGGATAAGTGAACCACTTTTCCTCCTCTCAAGAATAAGTCCTTAAGGCCTAGAATTCTTAACTCCTTAGCCAGAAATTCTTTGTTCCTGAACGAGGATGCTGTTTTCTTTCATATGTCAACTAAGAGGTATGATTTGATCTTCCTCAATCAATTACTAGATATTTTGTGTGTCATCCTCTGTCTTTAGCCAATGACTCTAAGCTTCTATGATCTATTAAAATTAAAATTCATTTACCTCTAGTTCACTTTTGTACATGTGTAATTATGTAAAACATTTCCACATTAGTCATTGTGTATGAGAAGACGAATTCAAGAATAAAAAATGAAGGAAAGAAAGAAAGTGAAAAATAACATTCTTCAGTCTCTATTCAATCAAGACCAGTCTTTTTTCTGGAGATGAATAATATGCTTCATCATTAGGCCTTTGGGATTATCTTAGATCATTGTATTGATGAAAAGAACTAAGTCATTCACAGTTCTTCATTGAACAATATGGCTATTATTTTGTACAACATTTTCCTGGTTCTGTTCTTCACTATGCATCAGTTCATGCAATCTTTCCAGGTTTTTCTGAAATCATCCTCCTGGTAATTTCTTATAGCATAATAATATTCCATTACAATCTTATATTATACCTTGTTTACCCATTCCCAAATTGATGTCCATCCCTTTGATTTACAATTCTTAGGTACCACAAAAAGAATTGCTATAATAGCTTTATATGGATAGTTTTTTTTTGCCTTTTTTGGATGTCTTTGGGATATAGACCTAGCTGTGGTATTGTTGCTTCAAAGGATGCCCTTTGGGCATTGTTCTAAATTGTTCTCCAGAATGGTCGGATCAGTTCACAACTCCACCAGTAATGCATTAGTGCCTTGGTTTTCTTACATCCCCTCCAACATTCAAAATTTTCTTTTTTCATTATATTAGCCTGATAGTGTGAAGTGATACCTCAGAGTTATTTTAATGTGCATTTCTCTGAGTTAGAGCATTTAAAAAATATGATTTAGATAGCCTTGATTTGTTTGTCTCAAAACTGCCTGTTCATTTTTGACCTTTTATCATTTGGGTAATGACCTCTATTTTTATAAATTTGAACTTAGTTCAGCCTTTATCAGAGACACTTTTTGCAAGATTTCCCCCAACTTTCTGCTTTCCTTATAGTTTTGGTTATATTGGTTTTGTTTGTGCAAAAGTTTTTTAAATTCTATATAATCAAAATTATTTTATATTTTGTGATGCTCTCTGTAGATTTTTTAAAGTCCTAAATTCTACACTTAACAAAAAATTAGACAGATAAACTATTCCATGATTCCTTAATTTGCTTACAATATTATCCTTTATATGTAAATCACGTACCCACTTTGACCTTACCTTGGTATGTGGTATGAGATGTTGGTATGTATTAGTTTCTTCTGTTCTACTTTCCAATTTTCTCAGCATTTTTGTCAAATAATAAATTTTTTGTACCAAAAGCTTGGATTTTTGGGTTTATCATATACTAGATTACTGTGGTAATTTATTATCATGTAATTTGTACTCAATCTATTCCACTTGTCCAGTACACTATTTCTTAGCCAGTATCAGATTGTTTTGATAATTGCCACTTTATAAAACTGTTTGAGATTTTCTTCTTCTGCATTTTTTCCCTTAATTCTCTTGATATGCTTGAATTTTTGTTCTTCCAGATGAATTTTGATATTTTTTTCTAGCTCTATAAAGTAATTTTTAATAGTTTGATTGATATGGCAATGAGCAAATAGCTTAATTTAGACAGAATTCTGTTATATTGTCTTGGCCTATCCATTAGCAATTAAGTTTATATCTGATATTATTTGTGTGAGAAGTGTTTTATTTGTTGTTTTTTGTTTATATTTATTGTTTTGTTCATATTTATTTTATGTATTAATATCTATTTATTAAAATAACTTTATTTAAAATAATATCTTTATTGTTATGTTCATATAGTTCATATAGGCTTTGTATCGGCTGGTAGATTCCTATTTTATATTGTTTATAATTTTTTAAAAATAGAACTTCTTTGTTTGTGATATATAGAAATGATGATGATTTGTGTGGTTTAGTTTTGTGTCCTGCAACTTTGCTAAAGTTGTTAATAGTTTCAAATAATTTTTAATTCATTCTTTAAGATTTTCTAAGTATACTATAATATCATTTGTGAAGAGTGGTAGTTTTGTTTCCCGTTGTTTATTTTAATTCCTTTTATTTATTTTTCTTCTCTTATTACTATAGCTAATATATCTAATGCACTATTAAATAACAAAGGTAATAATGGACATCCTTGTTTCATGTATGACTGTCCTGGGAAGGCTTCTTAGCTTCTCCATATTACAGATAATGCTTGCTGATGGTTTTAAATAAATATTGCTTATCATTTTAAGATAACTTCCATTTATTTCTATGCTCTCTAGTATTTTTAATAGGAATGGGTGTAGTATTTTGCCAAAGGCCTTTTCTGTATCTCTTGAGATAATTATATGATTTATGTTGGCTTTGTTATTGATACGATCAATTATGCTGTTATTATTCCTAATATTGAACTAGTCTTGAATTGTTGGTATAATCCCATCTGGTCACAGTGTATTATCCTTGTGATATATTAATATATTCTCCTTGTTAGTATTTTATTTAAAATTTTTCATCAATATTCATTAGAGAAACTTGTCTATAATTTTCTTTCTCTCTTTTGGCCCTTTCTGTTTTGGTATCAGCATCATATTTGTGTCATAAACGGAACTTGGTAGGACTCCTTCTAGTTCACTTTTTGATAAATTGGTTGATTGAGATGAATGGGCCTACTATGATTAACTCAGATAAGAAGAGATCCCCATATTTATAGGTTAATCATAGTTTTTGTCTTTTATAGTTACTTTCTTTTCCAGTATGGAAACTATTATATAAATTGTTCTCATGGTTTTAATCATAGTACAGTTTATCTGTTCATATAAGTCTTTTCAGGCTTTTGTGAATCTGTTCCTTTCATGATTTCTTATAGCACAATAATATAGTATTAACTTCATTTGCCCTAATTTTTTTTTAGCTAGTCCCCAACTGATGGACATTCATTTTGTTGCCATTTCTTTGTTACAACAAAAATTGCGATAATAAATATTTCTTGAAACATATGGTTCTATATCTATCTTACATCAGGAATATAGAACCTTACACATAATAGGTGCTTAATTAGTGGTTGTTAAATGAAATGGAATCCTGTTGAATTTAGTAGGGCCATAATCCCATCACTGGGCACTGTCACAATTCTTAGAGATTTGTCTCCAATTCTGGAAATTGATATTCATGATTTCTCACTTATATTAGTATTTCTCTACTAATATGTTTTCACTAGTGATTTTAGAAGTGACTAATTTTAAATAAGCTATTGATTGTTTTCTTTTGACTCTGTTAGTAATTTGTAATTTGGTTACTTTGTGGATCCTTGAGGGACTTTTTTTTCTCATTGTGATCTGCATGTTCTTAGACCCAATCATGAGATTTTTCAGATGTACAAAAAGGCAAAACTTTCTTTTACAGAGAGCATCAATCATGGAATTTTGAATTGAAAGGGACCTTAGAGATCATTTTAGTCATTGTAATATGATGAAAAAAGTGCTGAATCTTTTTGAGATCTGTTCTTGTATTTCTAATCTAATATTTACTGGGGAATGTAACTATGGGCCCCTACTGTCTCAGAGCCTCAGTTTACTCATCTGTAAAATGGAAATGATAATTCTTGTACTATTTACCAAACAGGGTTAGAGGAATTAAATGAGATAATATATGTTGTCATATGCATTATGTGTGTATACATATATATGCCATACATATATGTCAGTTATTATTGTTTGATATTCATTTTCATTTAGGCACCAACTTTTCATGAAGTCCTTCTAATATTTTGAAGACATTATATATGAATGCCTATATCCTTTGCCCTGTAATTAGAAGGTATTTATTGGAGGTTTGTAATACTCTATGCCCAGTGTTCATTTTGCTGCCTTTCAATATCTCCTGTTGGTCACACTGTGATACTTCTTGCCATTTTAGACATTACTTTGCATTAAAAATCTTACAGCATATTCATGTTCTGAGTTCTCAGAAACTTCCCCAGCTTCCCTAGAGATGGTCTTAGAAATAAGATAAGAGAATACTTACGCTTGAAGCTTCTCATTTAGGTGCTGATAATTCAAGATGTCCAGTTTTAGCTGGACAGCTAAGATGCCCCATGAGAGCTGCCTGGTATATGAACAAATGGATGATCTATAACTGTTTCCTTTCCTTATAAACAAGATTTTCAAGTTTCCAACTTGACTGTTTTATTTATGCTCTTGACCTGTAAAAAAGCAAACTGTTTAAAAAGCAAAACTACTTCCAATGATTAGAGTACTTAGAGCTGAAATAATTGTAAGATGATGAATAAATCTCTCCTCATATTCATCGTAGGAATGCTGCCCTCTGTCACTCATCTTTTCATCTCTCCTTCCTTCCTTCCTTCCTTCCTTCCTTCCTCCCTTCCTTCCTTCCTTCCTTCCTTTCTTCTTTCCTTCCTTCCTTCCTTCCTTCCTTCCTTCCTTCCTTCCTTCCTTCCTTCCTTCCTTCCTTCCTTCTTCCTTCCTTCCTTCCTTCCTTCCTTCCTTCTTTCTTCCTTCCTTCCTTCCTTCCTTCCCCCTTTTTTCCTTCCCCCTTTTTTCCTTCCTTCCTTCCTCCTTCCTTCTTTCCCTCCTTCCTCCTTCCCTTCTTCCTCCTTCCCCCTTCCCTCTCTTCTTCTTTTCTTCCCTTTCTCCCTCCCTCTCTTCCTCCTTCTCTTCTTCCCTCCCTCCCTCCCTTCCTTCATTTCTTCCCTCCCTCCCTTCCTTCCTTCTCCTTCCTTCCTCCTTCCTTCTTCCTCCTTCCTTCCTTCCTTCCTTCCTCTTCCTCCTTCCCTTCTTCCTCCTTCCCCCTTCCCTCTCTTCTTCTTTTCTTCCCTTTCTCCCTCCCTCTCTTCCTCCTTCTCTTCTTCCCTCCCTCCCTTCATTTCCTTCCTTCCTTCCTTCCTTTTTCCTTCCTTCTTCCTTCCTTTTTTCCTTCCTTCCTTTCTTTTTTCCTTCCTTCTTCCTTCCTTCCTTCCTTCCTTCCTCCTTCCTTCCTTCCTTCCTTCCTTCCTTCCTTCCTCCTTTTCCTCCTTCCTTCCTTCTTCTTTTCCTTCTTCCTTCCTTCCTTCCTTCCTTCCTTCCTCCTTCCTTCCTTCCTTCCTTCCTTCCTTCCTTCCTTTTTTCCTTCCTTCTTCCTTCCTTCTTCCTTCCTTCCTTCCTTCCTTCCTTCCTTCCTTCCTTCCTTCCTTCCTTCCTTCCTTCCTTCCTTCCTTCCTTCCTTCCTTCCTTCCTTCTTTCCTTTTCCCCCCTTCATAAAATGGTTTAGAGAATGAACTGGAATTTGAGGTTTTTAGGAAAAGACCATAATATCTTCTATCTAGATGCTTTGAGGTAGCTAAAAAGTACTAGTGAACGTTCAAAACATCTTTGCGAATGGTTCTAAGTCAAGTATTTTGCATGTAATTATGATCCTGATGGGAAAATACTTTAGGAAAACAACCCCTGAAACAATACAAGTCCTGCTCAGGTTACATAGCATATGCTAAACACTGAGAAAACATACACGGTGCTTTAGTGAACAAGGTAGAGGAATGCTCCAGGGAGCCAATTTAGAATGTGACTTAAGGCAAGCATGGCTTTTTGTGTCTGTTTCTTTTGGCAAATAAGGGGAATAGTCCAGGTCTTTGGAATTCCCTGGTAAGTGCCAACAATGGGCCACATAGGGTTGTGCCAATGAGGTGGGCATTGGATGTTACATTGTCAGTTTTGTCCTTATGACTTCTTGAGTATATGTATATAGGATTCTTAATGAGCAGTGGCTATTGTCATGATACTCCGCTGGACCCTTGATTATCTGACACTTTAGGATATGTGTGTGTGTGTGTGTGTGTGTGTGTGTGTGTATAGGGGGGTGCATGGGAGGTGGAAAAGTGGAAAAGTCTTAAAACAGGTGGTGAGAGATGTGGAGAAGGGGAAATATCTTTGATAGAACCAATGAAGAGACAATTGACTCAGATCTAAATACAGAATTGACAACATGATATTATATATATATATACATATATATATGTATATATATATATAATATACATATATATGTGTGTGTATACATATATATATGTATAAATTGAAAAATAAGATTAATAATCCTATGACTGATTGGAGGAGGTTTTGGATTTTAAAAGTTGTATCTGAAAATTGGACCAAACTTTATATATATATATATATATATATATATATATATATATATATATATATTTTTTTTTTTTTTTTTTTTTTGAGGCCATTGGGGTTAAGTGACTTGCCCAGGATCACACAGCTAGGAAGTGTTAAGTGTCTGAGGTCAAGTTTGAACTTAGGTCCTCCTGACTACAGGGCTAGTGCTCTATTAACTGCACCACCTAGCTGCCCCCAATATAAATTTTTAATCAAATCTAAGTCTAAGTATAGCAAAAGTGGAACTGTCTTTTTGATGTACTGGAGATGGGGAGTTAGCCCCCTTTTTACCTCAGAAAGTACTCATGTATATTTATATCCCTCACTTTTCTTGTTTATTTTGAATTTACATTAGATTATAAAATAGAAAATGTTTGATCCCTTAGGTTTGTTTGATGCTTTTGTTCCAAAGTCCTTTTGCCTTTTTGAGGTTGTAATCTCCAGCAGATTATAAGTTTCTTGCAGTTAAGTCTAAGACTTAAGAACTATTTATTAAAGAGAACGTCAGCTGCCATATGCTAAGTGGGCTACTATGGGGTACATTACTGGCCATTGCATCTCACCTGTTGAATTCTTACATTCCCTATCTCAGAGGAATATTGTATGGAAAGCATGTTGTAAACTATACAATGCTGTGAAAATGTGAATTATTATTATTATTCATAGAGAAAGGAATTATTTATTTTTATAGGTACTTTATCAATTTTCACTTTTGTCATGATGGCCTTCAAATTGATTTGATCTTTAACTTCTCAAATAAAAGGGAAAAAATAATTAGAAAATGGATTATCATTGTTATTTTTATTTATGTTTGTGGTTGGGTTAATTAATTACATTCAGTAAGTAGATATATGTTACTTTTCTCCATAAACATAAAAATTAATACTTGCATAATTGGTATCTTGTTATTCAGATAACACACATTTATAAGCTTATGAGACATGTAAACTTTACCCTTATCCTGTATGTCCCACATACCCAGATAGCTGTATACCCTCAAATATGCTATTTAGAATTCCTAGTTTGCTTCTAGTCTCAGTTCTTCTTTTACTCTCTTTTTCTGTGAGAAGAAACCTTTCTAGTCCCCTTAGCTTTTAGTATTTGGTTTGATAGAGCACTATGCCTATAAGCAGGAAGATCTGAGTTCAAATCCAACCTCAGACACTTTCTAACTGGCATATTTTAGGCAAATCACTCAACCACTGCCTTCAGATTCCTTACCTACCTTGTTGTGAAATATTGATAAAACATTTTGCAAATTTTAAATTACTATAAAAATACTAGCTATTTTTCTTCTTCCTAAAATATTCACACGTGTCCTTATTTGCTTACATGTTAAATTTCCTCAGGAAAGTGTAAAAACCTTGAGAACAGGGATTGGTTTTGTCTTATTTTTGTATCTTTGTTACCTTTCTATCTTTGTTGTAGATTAAGAATAGCATTATTGTTGTTATTCAGTAATTTCTGTTGTGTCCAACTCTTTGTGATCCCATCTGGAGTTGCCTTTGCAAAGATATTGGAGTTGTTTGCTAGTTCCTTCTCCAGCTTATTTTACGGATGAAGAAATTGATGCAAACAAGTTAAAGGCCATTTCCAGGGTCATACAACTAAAGTGTCTAAGATCAGATTTGAACTCAGGTCCTCCTGATTCTAAATCCAATGTTCTATCCATTGTACCACTTAGCTGTCTCTACCTACCTATAGTAGGTGCTTAATAAATGTTGGTCTAATTGGAGCTGTTTATGTCCATACTCCCAAAGAATTTCTGTTTACCTTAAGGTGAGTTAAGTCATTACAATGACATGGCCTCTATAGTGTGAACCAGAGGATATTCAAGATGTCTGTCATACTGCTATTACCTCAGGTAAATAACTGATTGACCTTTTTGGCGCACTGATACTTTCCTAATCAGAACCTGAAATCTGTATAACAACACTTCATTTACTTGATAGACAAAAGAACAATTGCACTTGAAGTAATGTGATTTCTAAATAGACACTGCCTGTCAAAAATAAATGCATTAGAAGTAAAATGTAGCTCAAGGAGACAATTAGCAAACAGAGGTGACACTGTAAACAGGTGCACCCATTATTCCCAAAGCTTGTGGCAATATATTCACATCTTTTAGACTGATGGAAGATCATGTGACAGTTTGGTGAATTATCTATCTGTATCATCTGACTGATGAAGCCTGCTGCAGTTGCAGATCATTTAAAAATGCATCTCACAAATTACATGGTAGCTGAAAAAAATGCAGGTTTTTTTTTTTTTTTTTTTAAAGAACAATGCTTTTCTAAAGCTCTGTGTAGGAATACATAATTTTTCCATGAAAGGATGGAGACCATTTCATTATGTTATGTATACAGTCGGTTAAGGTTGTGCAAATTCATTATGATGTTTGTTAATCTATAAAACATTTTCTATTCTGGTTTTAGTGACATTGAATTTTTTTTAAAATGTGCCGTTTCAGAAACATCTGCTATTTCCTTTACCTGTGGGCAGAAGAAGGGGAATATTCTCCTTCTAAGAATGCATGTAAAATCTCAAATGATACTGAACAGTTTGGAGGAAGAGAAATAGAAACGTTTGATCTTTTTTGGTGAATTTTTAAATTTGTATTTTCTAGAATGGAAAATGCAAAAATGAAGTAATTTAATAGTACCTCAAAATAAGTATGTTTCTATATATATTCTCCTGGGAAAGGCCCATTTTCCTAAATATCATTAGACCATATTTGTTGTTTCCCTTAGATGAGAGATTTTGTTTTTCTTTCCCTAATTCAGCAAACATCTATTAAATACCTAGTATTTAGAAGGCCCCATACTAGATAGTAAAGAAGAAAAGACAAAGAAATTCCTTGCCCCCAGGGAGGGGGGAAGACCCAACAAATAAACAAAACTTAAAAACAAGATAATTTGAGGAAGGAAAAAGCAATTGCAATATTTATGTATGTGGGGTCAACTGAGATATTCCTTGACATAACCTTAGGATTTTAAGAGGAACCAGCAAGAGGACCAGCAGAACCTCTATGTATGAGTGTGTGTGTGTGTGTGTGTGTACACACATGCATATACATCATCTATATATACATGCATATATAAATATGAATAGGTTATATGTATGTATATTATAAGCATAATGTATTATATAGTATAAGCTATATATCATATATAATATATATAAATAAAATAAACACATTTATGCATATATGTATATATCTTTTAACATTTATTAAAGCATGGTATTTTATTGAATTGATCCACTTTATTGAACCATTATTCAATCAATAATCACTCATTTTGTTTCCAGCTCTCAGAAAGTGCTGCTATGAATAGTTTGTTATTTATGGGACACTTCTTTCTGTGTCTGCCAAGTTATTAGCTCTTTGGGTCAAAAATTATGAACAGGCTGGTAATTTTTTTTTGCATAATTCCAAATTATTTTTCAGAACGACTTGACCAGAGGTCCATCAAGATGTATTAGAACACTTGTTTTCTTATAACACCTTTAATATTGACAATTTCCATCTATTTAATGGAATTACTGATTTGATAGGTGAGAGATTAAATAGCCCTGTCCTTTGTAGGTGAATGTGATTTGATATGTTTATTAGCACATGATGGGAGGAACATCTGGTCTTTTTCTTAGAATGGTTGGAGATGAAGTGGGTAGGAGTTCATCTCTATGATCATATTGAAGAACTTTTACCAATATATTTTCTTTCTTTCAATAATCCTTTTTTGGGGGACAATTCAAAGGAAAGATTTATAATATGTTTTCTATTGTTATCTACAAATATGTTTTGCAGGTGATATTTCTAGTCAGAAATATGGTATTCTGAAAGGCTCAACCCTCTAGCTTTAGGAAAGCTAAATATCTATTCAAATAGGGGATGGCATTGCTTACTAGGGCAGAAATAGTCTTATACTCTTCTGTGTAATTGGGCCAGGAAAGTAAGCAAACAATATATTTTTTTTCTCCATTAACATTCTCTTCTTTTACTTTTTCATTATCTGGAGGCCAGCCACCTTGGGTTTTCAAAGACTGTAACCCCCTCCAGAAAAAGGTCTATCAAGCTGAGAATGTTCAAGTTATCTGCCTGGTAATATGTCAACAGAAACTTTTCTTTAACCAAGAATCAGCCTTACTGAGATTAGTGAAGCTTGCTTGTCACTTTAGGGCTGGCCATCAGTTGAAGTTGTGTTTTGGCCATGAAAGTACTAGATAGACTCTGATATACATTGCTGCACCAATAACATCACAGATTTTCCTAGTATTGAAATAAATAGTCTTTATTTCAGATTTTTCTTTAAATTGTCCCTGGTATGATCATATTTCCCTTGAGCCTTAGAGGAATGACTTAGCTCAGAGTTTATATCTATAGACTATGGCCTTAAAAGCTTTGTTGGTTTATTTGTTTGTAGAGCATTCAACTCCATTTTTATCATGGGAAAAATAGAAGAAATATGGGTTTCATGTAAGATTGCCGTTTTCATGATAATAGCTAAAATTTGCACAGAACTTTAATTTTTGCAAACCAACTTAAGTACATTATTTAATTTGATCTTTAAAACACCCTGTGAGGCAGATGCTATTGTTATCATCTTCATTTTGCAAATGAGAAATATGATTTTTAGGGAAGTAGAATGACTTGCCTACAGTCATACAGCTGCAAAATGTCTGAGGTAGGTAGGTTCCAAACGCTGGAATTACTAAGTCTGAAGCCTACCATCAGTACCATCACATACACACACATGTACCATGTGCGCGCGCGCACACACACACACACACACATACCCTTAGAGATTGTCTTATTCATTTCTATCCTGCTATATGGCAAATGCAATCTTCTTAGTCAACAATATTTATTACTTAATGTTTACTAGCAATTGTACTAAATTTTGGAGATATGAAGAAAGGGGGAAAACAGTTCCAGATCTCAAGAACCATGCATTCTGGGGGTGAAAATATGCAAATATGTAGGTACATACAAGATATCTACAGAATATATGAAAATAATATGACTAGGATGTTATTAGTTGTTGGTGAAGATGGAAGGTCTGGCCAAAGGAGGAATTTGAATGGTCTCAAAGGAAAGAAGGGAAACTAAGGCAATAATGAGCAGGTGGAGAATTCCAGGTGTAGTCAATAGCCAGGGCAAAGGCACAGAGATAGGAGATGGAATGTCATGTTTGAGAAGTTACAAGTATGGTTATATAGAAGGAGATGAAGAGTAAGAAGGCTGGAAAGATAGAAAGAGGCATGATTATAAATAGCGTTATAATACCAAACAGGGGAGTTTATATAATATTTTCTCTTGGCGGTAATAGGAGAAACTGAAGTGCTTAGGAAGGGGGAAGTAGGGAAGAGGGAGGTGACCCACACTTTTTAGAAAAATCACCTTGATAATTAAGTGGAGAATGAATTGAAGTGGAGAGAGACAAGGCATTCAGAACAGTAGTCCAGATAACACTCTTTTGTCAACAGTTATTTGTTTGTTGAATATTGAATGATAACTGAGACTTATTAGAGTGTGGCTTGAGAAACACACTTTTAAGAAAGTTGTCTATTTGACTCAGATAGTTCTTTATTTTTATGTTTTTGGAATCCAGAGCCTTGAATAAAAAAACCAAAACAAAACAACTCTTTAAAGTTGCTTTAAGTTTTTCTTGGTTTCTTTGTTTAAAAGAAACTTTTGGTGCAACTCTGACTATCCAGAATTCAACTTCTGTATCTTTTGGCTTTTGGCTTTCAGGGCCTGGAAAGGAATGGATGGGAGCCTCAAAGAGATCTCCTATCTTGTTCAAGTAGACACTCCATATCTAGAAAAGTTGATGTCTTCCAACTCTCAACCCAGATCACTTTTTTTTTTAAAAAAGAGATTTTTATCAACAAGGCCAAAGCCTTGCCAATATTGCCAAAGTAACTGTATGGATTTGGGATTTGGAATTTTGAGGAAGGGAGAGTGAAAAAGTCAGCAGGTAAGATGTGCTGAGATAATTTCAGATTCATTTAAATAGAATCTCTTTTCCATCTGACAAAGGAGCAATGATAATAATAATATCACCTATGATCTTCATGAAAGTGAATTTCTTCTATATCTTGACTTTTCAGGAATAGATCCCACACACTAGAAAAAAAATGATGTTCTAATGCAAATCTTCCAATGCGTAAAAGATTTCTTTTTTTTTTTTTTTTTTTTTTGCTGGGTAGATTCTTCTTCTTCTTTTTAAAAATAACTTTTTATTGATAGAACGCATGCCAGGGTAATTTTTTACAGCATTATCCCTTGCATTCACTTCTGTTCCTATTTTTCCCCTCCCTCCCTCCACCCCTTCCCCCAGATGGCAAGCAGTCCTTTACATGTTAAATAGGTTACAGTATCCTAGATACAATATATGTGTGCAGAACCGAACAGTTTTCTTTTTGCACAGGGAGAATTGGATTCAGAAGGTATAAATAACCCAGGAAGAAAAACAAAAATGCAAGCAGTTTATATTCATTTCCCAGTGTTCTTTCTCTGGGTGTAGCTGCTTCTGTCCATCTTTGATCAATTAAGGCTCTCTTTATCGAAGAGATCCACTTCCATCAGAATACATCCTCAAACAGTATCGTTGTTGAGGTATATAATGATCTCCTGGTTCTGCTCATTTCACTCAGCATCAGTTCATGTAAGTCTCTCCAAGCCTCTCTGTATTCATCCTGCTGGTCATTCCTTACAGAACAATAATATTCCATAACATTCATATACCACAATTTACCCAGCCATTCTCCAATTGATGGGCATCCACTCATTTTCCAGCTTCTAGCCACTACAAACAGGGCTGCCACAAACATTTTGGCACATACAGGTCCCTTTCCTTTCTTTAGTATCTCTTTGGGGTATAAGCCCAGTAGAAACACTGCTGGATCAAAGGGTATGCACAGTCGTAAAAGATTTCTTAGTCCAAAATCAAGATTGTTTAGTCCCAAGAAATATGAAAATAAGCAAAGTAATTGTGATTATATCACATTTGGAGAGCTCCTAGAAAGGGAACTTCCTCTGCTTAGGTAGATAGCAACCCAATTCAGTATGTTCTAGGGAGATACATAAAGATTAGGTGACTTTCCTGAGGTCACTGGTTAAATATCAGAGGCAAGAGTCAAATCTATGTCTTCCTCTTTCCAATCTAGCACTCTATCCACTAAGGTATCCACAGCTGCCTCTATTATTTCAAACACTATTTGTTATAAAAATTACATTATTTGATATTATCTTATACAAAAGAACCTGCTTTAGTGATTGTTACAATAAGATTTGACCTGCAATGTAGAAAATAAAGAGGGCACATTTTATACTTTTCAAAATTATTTCTTATACTTTATCCATTTCAGCCCCTTGACAATCCTGATAGACAGCTTGTTTTTTTTTTTACAAGTATTTGTGAAACATATCAAGTGTTTCTTTGCAAAAAGTGATTTTTCTATATATTTGTTTAAGTTTCCTCAGGAAAAAGCTTTTCTTAATCCTGCACTTCTTTTTTTTTTCTTTTTCTTTCTTTCTTTTTCTTTTTTTTTATTCATTCACTTAGGCTATATACTCTGGAGCTAAATATTTTGCAAGATTTTCCGATCTTGCAAAACATGGTATTGTTATGTATGGCAAAACAGTGCAAGATCAACAGTCATCCCCCTGGACTATTTTTGGGGCTGGGGAAGGAAGCTGAATTGTCCAAATATCTATTAGAAATGTACCTAACTTCTTCCAAGCCGTAGTTTCCTCATCTTTTTATTGGGGAAGAGAATGATCTCTGAGGTCTCTTCCTGGCATTGTATGAGTTAAAGTCTATGAAAAAATATAATCAGAAATTTTCCCTGGCTTTGTTCACAAGGAAATATGATAGTTTCAATGAAAATGGCCTCAAGATGAGGGACTAGTGTAGATACTCATTCAGAAACTTTGGTCATTAAAAGATGAAGTAGCTCATGGGAAGGGAGTTTCTATAGCAAATGGTTATAACCACTGAATGGCCCTAGAAAACAAAATCCCTATACATCTGTGTAGTGTATCATCATCATCATCATCAATAACTACTTGTAAATTTTTTCAACTAAGGTTAATCAACATTCAGTTTTAGAGAATGGCCTGGGAGTATAGAGAACTTAAGTGACTTTCCTAGAGTCACACAGAAATAATCTATCAGTGGTAAGACTAGGTTTTCCTGACTGTGCTGCCTTTCAATATCATTCTTCTTCTTATTACCTAATTTGTGGCTTTTATAGTATAAATTCAGATTATAATTTGCAAGTTTGCATCATGTAACTACAT